>NW_026068189.1:846282-884810 GCF_014885135.2 Alexandromys fortis
AAAAAAAAATGCTCTTTTTTACTATGTGACAACTTATCTGAATTTATTGCTTAGAACTGTAGAGAGGACTCTGTTTCTTATTGACTTCAGAAACAATATGTCACCTTCAGATGTAGTGCCTGAAGGATTCTGTGGGTCTCTGTAAGCCATGAAGAACAAAGAGAGCTGGGCAGAAACTTGAGGATATGAGGAGAGAACCATCATGAGAGAAGGGTAGCCTCGTGTGTGTGTGTGTGTGTGTGTGTGTGTGAGGGAGGTAGAAGGAAGGCATCAAGAATAAAGATAGACCAGGAGTGAGAGATAGAATAGAGAAAGCGGTGAATGTACTAAAAGAACACCATGAGAGCAAAATTGAAAGAATGAAGAAGAAATTCATCAAAATAGGTGTGAGAATAATTTTTCCTAACTCTGTCAGATAGAAGTTAAGCTTACGCCAACCCCTTTGGATTCCTTTCAAAGCCCTGTGCTGTGGAGGCTGCTCTCCTCCCCTCTCCGCCTGCCCCCACACAGCAGCACATGATGGCTTTCTCTAAGGTTCTAAGAGAGCTGGGCATTGAGTGACAGATTGCAGGTGTATGTATGTGGGCATGGCCTATAATGGCTGGATTTGGATTCCCTTTATTTAGGTTAGGGCTTGGAAGACTTACCTTAGTGGTCACGTTAAAGAACATGGGTCACTGCTTCGGTGGAACTGACAATAATTCTCAATGATTTCAACTGCTTTTTCAAAATGAATGCCATGTCTGTGGAAACAGATAGTTGGGGAAGCACTTGGTACATAATCGAGAGAACCTTCTTTGGATTTGTAGCATCTGTGAAAAGAAAGCTGGGCATGGTAGCATGTGCTTGTACTCCCAGTGCTGGGGAGATGGAGACAGGTGAGTTCTAGGATTTGTCCCTAATTGGTGGCCTCCAGGATCCAGTAAATGACCTGACTTAAAGCACAAGGTGCAGTACACGTGACAGGAGCAGCATCTGTTTTCCTCTGGTTTACATACACAAATTACGGAGTCTGGTTTGCATTGCTCTCACTGAATTACCTTAAATTATAATAGCTAATGTGGATGCTGGCAGCAACCTTTCCTCACTTTGATAAAGATAATATGAGCCTGGAAATGCTTTATTTCCTGCTGAAGATGAGCAACATGTTCAAGCATCTCTTGCTTTGAGGGAGGTCTTGAGCATCCTGTTCTCACCATCCCATCAAGAAATGAAGATAACGTGGAGAGCTTATCAAGATCTGGGTACCAGCACAACATTGTCTGGGGAGTGCTTGAATGCCTTTGCTTCTAGCACAATTACATTGCGAATGAGCCAATTGTGAGGAAGATGTAAAATGTTTCTGAGTGGATTTCTCATCTTGACAAACTCTTCTACTAACCACCAGGGAGTACTGAGCTCTTTAGCATTTGAAGGGAGCCGGCATTAAGGATGAGAAGTTGGGGCACTAACAGCCTCAGCTCTCTGCACCGCTCTCCACGGCACTGATATGATTCACAGAGCTGCTCCCCACACATCCCAGCACCCCTGGCCTGCTTATGTGTGTCTTCTGTGTCCACCCTTCCAAGCCTTACATTTGCTTTTTCATCCATATAACATTTCTGAATGTTAGACATTTAATTGCTTTTCTTATCACTGTCCTGTGAGCTCCAGTCAGTTTCTATGGACACTGGAGCTTCCAAAATCCCCAGTGGTTTATAATCCCCAGAATTTGGGCTTAGAGAGATGTCTTGGGGGTGTGTGCTCTTCCGAGCTCATTCAACAACACTCCTCAAGATGCAGGGTATGAGCACACACACAAAAAGCTCTAGTTCCCGTCTGGGACTAATAAGTACCACTGGTTGCCAGGTATCTTGCTATGCTCTGGGAATACAGATATGAAAACGTCCTTGCTATCCTTGACGTGCTGTGTTTGCTTCCAGACACAGAAGGATGAGCCGTCATTGGATCTGGAGGAAGGAACAACTCGCTCCTCTTGCATCCATGTAGTCTCTTCTAGGATTCTGTCTTAGGTAGTATAGGACTTTCTTAAATGGTTGCTTCTTAAAATTCTCTCTCTCTCTCTCTCTCTCTCTCTCTCTCTCTCTCTCTCTCTCTCTCTCTCTCGTGTGTATGTGTGTGTGTGTGTGTGTGTGTGTGTGTGTGTGTAAGTCAAAGGTTAGTGTTAGGTAACTGGACACCTTTTCAATTGCTTATCTATCTCAGTTTCTGGAGACAGTCTTTCACTGAACCCAGAGCTTACCGATTCCTTTGGACCAGCAAGTTCCAGGTTGCAGTGTTCTACATTCCCAGTGGTGTAGTTACAGGCATAGTTGCTGCACCCAGATTTCTTTTTTACATGGGTGCTGGGAATGCAAACTCTGGTCCTCCTGCTTGGGTGACAAGCACTTTCTAGACTGAGCTATCATCCTAGTCCCTGAAAGACCCTACAGACCCCCTCCTCAAAACCCCTGTTTGCTTGAAAAATTCTCAGATCAGCAGCCAGCCTGCTCTCATAAGAACATTCCATTTGCTTAGGAGAGCAGGATGTCTACGAGCTAGGATGACTGCAAGGCAGGATATCAATAAGATAGGATCTATAAGATAGGAACAGGATGACTATTGCCAGACATCCTTGCTGGGAGAGGAAACCATTGATGTCCCCCCCCCCCGCCTCATTCTGATTGACCGATAACCATGCTTCTGCTTCTGTAAACTTGCTTTTTGCTCTTTCCTATAAAAAGCCCGCCCTCCAGTTGGCAGTCGCGCAAGTCCTCCGAAGGACTTTGCTGCCCGCAGGTACCTGTGTCTACCCAATAAACCTCTAGCGATTTGCATCCGTGTGGTCTCAGCCTGTTCCTTGGCATCGGAGAGGTCTCCTCCCGAGAGAAGGACCTCTTCGAGAGTCTTTCAATCCCAAAGTAGGTTGCTTTGATTAACTTTGCAATTCTCTGAGGTTTGATGGTGAGAACAGAAGGTCTTTGACTATAGGAATTCAGAGGGAACTTACTGGTGGGAAGCAAATAAGGTAGAATATTTTCTCAAAATCCCTGTTTGAATGGCTGCTGACATGTTTTTAAAGATTTTAAAAAGAGTGGTCTATGCTTGCAGAACCATGTATTGCATTTACAAAGATCTTGAGGTAGATATCTCTGGACTCTACACAAACCCTGACTGCCACCCTTGGATGCTGCACAGAACACATCTACACATCTACACTTCTACACTGTACCTCAGTGAAACAGGGAATTCCTGAGACACTGTTTCCCCATCCTTTGGCGGAGCACCACACAGGTGCATCTATTATTAGGAAAGAAGGATTTTAGAAGTGACAACCAAGTTCACTTTCCACAATCACCTAATATAGCATTTAAAGCAATAATTTGCTCAAACACATTTTTACTACTTGCTTGAAAAGCTGTTGATAAAGATGTTTTCAAGTGATAATGAGAACATTATTACATTCCTCTGTACAGGTTAAGGTGTCCTAGTTAGACACAGGAAAAGGAGGAGGTAGCTTGGAAATACCGTCTTCCAGGGGAGGAAGGAGTGTAGGAGTCAGAGGGGTTGAGGACGCTGTGAGAACAGGACTCACAGAATCAACTAAGCAGAGCCCCTATGGGCTCATAGAGACGGAAGCGGCAATCAGGGAGCCTGTAAGGTTCTGACCTAGTAACTCTCCATATATGTTATAGTTGTGTTTTTGTGGGACTTCTAATAGTGAGAGTGATGCTTCTGACTCTTTTTTTTTTCGTTTTTATTGAGAAAAGGAAAAAAAAGTTTCCGCCTCCTCCCAGCCTCCCATTTCCCTCCCCCTCCTCCCACCCTTCTCCCCCTCCCCCCACTCCTCTCCCCCTCCCCCCACTCCTCTCCCCCTCCCTCTCCAATCCAAAGAGCAGTCAGGGTTCCCTGCCCTGTGGAAAGTCCAAGGTCCTCCCCCCTCCGTCCATGTCTAGGAAGGTGAACATCCAAACTGGCTAGGCTCCCACCAAGCCGGAACATGAAGTAGGATCAAAACCCCTTGCCATTGACCTTGGCTTCTCATCAGTCCTCATTGTTCGCCATGATCAGAGAGTCCGGTTTTATCCCATGCTTTTTCAGTTGCAGTCCAGCTGGCCTTGGTGAGCTCCCAATAGATCAGCCCCACTGTCTCCGTGGGTGGATGCACCCCTCGTGGTCCTGATTTCTTTGCTCGTGTTCTCCCTCCATCTGCTCCTCATTGGGACCTTGGGAGCTCAGTCCAGTGCTCCAGTGTAGGTCTCTGTCTCTATCTCCATCCATCACCAGATGAAGGTTCTATGGTGATATGGAAGATATTCGTCAGTATTGCTATAGGATGCCTCTGACTCTTATTCATACTCTTGGGACCTCTTTTTCCTCCTGGTTGCCTTGCTCAGTCTTGATGTCAAGGTTTGTGCCTAATCTTATTGCATCTTGTTATGTTGTGTTTGATTGATGTTCCTGGGAGGTCTGCTCTTTTCTTAAGGGAAATAGGAGAGGAGAGGATCTGGGGGAGAGGGTAGGTAGTGGGGACATGGGAAGAGTGGAGGGAGAAGAAACTTTGTTTGGGGTGTATTATATGGGAGAATAATAAAAAACAAAGCGAAACCAAAAATATTCTCTTCCAAGAATTCTGAAATTCTTCCTTCACCAACTTATAGCACTGGGGAGGACAGATGAGTGGACCCACGGATGCTGGATGCTGTCCAGAGAGCCTGCCATGTCACACAGGTGACTGAATATTCTGAGCTTGCGTCTGTGATCAACAGAAGCTTGTCCTAGGATTTGGTAAGGCAGAAGCAGAAAGACCTCCCATACTCTAGTGCACTCTTTCCCCCTTTTCCTCTCCCATTGGGGCTTTAAAGGGAATGTGGAGGACAGATAAAGATCATCGGGATGGACAGAGGTGAAATGTCGTGTGATCCTTTACTCTTGGATACATTCACATGTAATAAACCTACTATGCAAACTGGGGGAGGGGACAAAGTTCTCCTCCCACAAGGCTGTCACATTGCTCTTTCCTCGAGAGAGAGCCCATTTAAAAAAATAATTAGGGCTAAGTTATGTAAAGCCCACTTAGAAATTTATTTGTGGCTCTGAGGATTAAACCTAAAGTCTTGAGAATGCTTGTTAATACTTTACTACTGAGCTATCCCTTGTCTCATTAGCCATTTTTCTTTTTAATTTACTTTTTGAGCGACTGTCTTATGTATTTCAGAGTATCTTCAAAGTTGCTAGGTAGCTGAGGATGACATTAAACTTTTGGTCTTCCTATATCCACCTCCCAAGTGCTGGGATGCAGGTATACACTACCACACCCCATTTGTTCAGTGGTGAAGATGGAACTGTGCTTGCTAGCCAAGCAGTCTTTCCACTGAGGGATGAACTCAGCCCTCTTTTTGACTCTAGAACCTCTCTTGAAGTTGTACTTCTTGACCAAAGATAGGAATAAGGATAGTTAATTTCATCCTGTAATCTTCAGCCAATGTGAAGTTCAATCTGATTATAGACATTGCATTTCTGATGCCCTGATCATGATGGAATAGCCATGGGGCCATTGCACATGCATAGGAAGAAACTCTTCCCAGCATCCCCTGGCATGAGACCTATGGGAAACAGCGATCAGCAAGCACCAAAGGCTGGAGAAGCAGGACTCCAGTAGCTGGGAAACCTCACACCTCTGGTGGGTAAGCCGTGTTAATCAGACTCTGCTCACATCAGGTGCAGCAAATCAACACAAGAAGGGACAGCTAGGTACCTGCTCCATCTCTTTGTGTTGGGAGCTTTTCTTGGCATTTTATCAAGTGTGGCTTACTTACTCCAACACCGGGACTCTAGGTGCTTTTGCTGGCTGGGGTGAAAATGGCTGTGTCTGTTTGGGGGTGGGCATGGTTAGATATTTTTAAATTTAATTTTTAATAATTGTTTTTCCACCTTTGTCTCCTCCCATCTTTTCTTACACCATCTCCCTCTCAGATCCATGACTTCTTTGATATTCACAGACACACTCTCACACACACACATACACTCAAACACACATAGACTCTCACACACACACACTCATGCATACACTCTCACACTCTCTCACACACACTCACTCATATACACACACATACACATGCACACTCACACACTCACACACACATGCCATGTTGAATCCATTTAGCATTGCTTGGATGTTTAGGGTGGTCCATTTGGGATTGGATAACCTATCAGGGGGCTTGTTCTCGGAGAAGATTGATTCTCCGTCTCCCAGCAGCCATTAATTCCTCACTGCTCTTCATCTGGGGTGAGCCTTGTGAGATTTTCTCCATGTATTTTGTTATGTCAGCTGCTATTGTCACTGTGCAGGCTTTGTTTAGGAGACCATAGTATTTAATCTCATGAATGCACATTTCATAAGTGCTGCGCTATTATAATTGGGGTCTGTTGTGTAGTTGTTCCCTCTGAATCGAGACATCCCATCCTTCATTGAGTCGTGTTATGATTCCAGATGTACTGAAGACCCAGGAAGTGAATAACCCACAAGTCTCAACAAGTTCCTGAAACTTAAAAGATTTAGCACTCCTCTTTTCAAGGTTTCCTCAGGAGTACCAATTGATGTAGAGCAGATTTTTTTTTTTTTTTTTTTTTTTTTTTTTTTTTTTTTTTACCACCGAGTGGCCTGTAAGTAGTCCAGGTAGCTCCAAGGTTGTAACTTTCATGTCACCTGTTCTGGGGTGGATTTTCTGCTGATACAGCTATCTTTGACTGTTCATGCTCTTGTAAATAACTTACCCATGCTTTGTAAATAAGACCAACATATCCACTAGCTTGCTAAGTTGAACTTTAGTTTTCCATTGGTGTCCTATTTGGGGCGAATATGTTTGTTAATGTTTTGCCAGGAAAAGTCACACAAAAGTGTCTTCCCTATGGGCCTGATGCTGATAGAGACTGGATTCCAATTTTGTCCAGAAGGCACGGTCTAAGTCATCAGGAGTGATGCTGCTCGCCACTTTGCAGCATCCTTGAGTCAGGGGATCTGCTCATTCATTTCATCCTTGGGTTTTGGAGTGCATAATTTCTGAATGGGGTGGGGGGACTGTGTCTCACTGGCTTCCTCTAGAGTCAGTCTGTCCAGTCTGTTTGTCTCATATATGCCTTGGTGACCATCTCTTGCCCACAGGACACTGGAGAAATCTCTGCTACACCAACTCTAATGGGGAAGACACAGTGACATCTGGCCTGCCTAGTCTGATGGCGGGAGGTGTGTCACGCTGGTGTGAATCTCCTACGGCTCTTAAAAGTTCTCCACTTGCTCAGTTCTTTTCTGAGATTCTCCAGATATTTACTATGAACCTGATTTAGATTTATTCTATTAAGTTGATTAAAAGAAAGCAGTAGAGATGAGATTTCAGACAGGGGAAGGAGCAGAGAGAGAAGAAAGCAAGGAAATGAGGAATAGGAGCGGTGAGGAGAGAGAAGGGAGCCTAATTAGATGAAATAAAGAAGTGAGAAACCGTGTTTTAGAAAAAGAGCCAGCCAGGATGGGCAGCTGAGACCTTGAGACTCATATATCTTCTCCTTTCTATCCCTCCCCCCCTCCTTGTGTTTCTGCCAGGGTGGGCACTTCCAGTAAGGGTGTGTTATCTTCTCAGAAGCTAAGTTTACCCAGAATTCAGTGCATTGTAAATAGATGTATAAGGTGCAGAGCTGTGCACAGGGAGTTAGACGCTGCTAAAGTTGTAAAGCTCCATAGGAAGATGGCTAGGAATTGCATTCTCCCCTGGGTAGGAAGTCAAGCATTTGTTTTAACATGACCATGCCAGTCTACTATTATCACCTAATGTGTCTGTTATCCTAGTCTGGAGCCTGAGCTGGTCCATCGAGATGCTACAGCTGGGAATCTCCCCCTCCATCCTGACCACAACTTGACTTCCGGCATTATCTTTACATCCTGTTTCATGCATCTGAGCAGGCTCCTATTTTTTTGTGTGTGTGTGTGTGTGTCCTAGTTTTAAGAGCCTGTTGAACAGGCTTTCCTGGTGCTAACTTTCTGTGCAACAATGCCAGTTCCCTTTCTGTGGATGGATCAGCTCACCTTGCTCTGAGCTCAAGCCCGGCATTGGGGATTTTCCCTACGGGATCTGTTAGCTATCATCTACCAAACATTCTTTCCTCAGACCCTTATGCACGAAGGCTTCCTGTCCCTCATGACCTGCTCTGAACGTTGAATATGCCTGTGTTCAAAGAAACCTTTTCTGGAGCATGAGCTGGTCTGTACAAATAGAAAAGAAAGAGAGAGCTGGGTTCTAACCTACATTTTGGGGACGTTGAGCAAGGACTTTGCTGGGTCTCTGTGCCTTCCAGACAAAGCTGGCATGCAACAGAGGGCAACCCCCACATTCTGCTTTGATGTGTGAATTGTAGCAGGCAAGGCAAAGGGTGAGGGAATCTCTTTGGCTGTGAATCTGCTCCCTGGCAAACTGAACCAAGTGTGGCTTCTTGTTTTGTAACCTTTTACTTGATGCTACTTTTTTTTGACAAAGGATCTCTCTCTTCTTAAAGGATGGTTTTCTTCCGCCACTCTGTCTTGTGAATCTTTCCTTATTATCCCCTCCACCTGCTATTTCACGCTGACTTTCTGCAGGTGCACCCAGGGCCAGCAGCCATCCATCAGAATGATTGCCTCGGAATTTGTCTCTAGCAAGAGCTCCCTGGATGTCCTCCTTTTGTCATGATATGACAAGATGACTTTAAAAACCAGATTCCCACTGTTAATCTGTGCGGAGGATGTGGGACCTTCTGATGGATTCTCTTTCCTTTCCCACGGTAAGATCACAGCACATGTTTGGAAAGTTAATCAAGCACCTTCTTAGTGTATTTGTGTGTGTATATGTTTGTGTGTATGGGAGTATATGTATGTATGGGTACATGTGTCCTTGTGCACGCATGTATAGGGAGGTCAAGCTCAGCTATATTGCACAGCCTCTTTTTATCTTATTTTGGAGGTAGTCTCTCTCTGAACTTGGAACCCAATATTAGCTAGCAGTGATCCTCCTGCCTCTGTACTCCCAGAATTGAGTTTACAAGTATGACATGCCCCCCCCCCCCGCCAACCATTTTTTTCCTGAGATTTTGGGCTCAAACTCAGGTCAGCCATCATGCTTGCAAGGCAGCATTTTACTCTGTCCATTACGTAACTTTGGTGCTGCTTTACTCACAAGCATTGCCTGAAGGATGGGTAGTTTTCCTCTGTCAAGGCTCTAGAAAGGCAGAGAAGGTCTGATTATGCTACTGGGCACAATCTGCATAGCTGGCTTTACAGCAGCTCCAGGAGTGATGGCAACATCAAACACAAAACCTCACAGCTCATGAGAACCTCAGAGGTGGCTCCACAATGCCACAGCAGCTGGGGTGTTTTTAGCCTTCAGTTCCTTGTAAGCTGTCTTTTTCTAAGCACTGCGAGGATCCTGGAATGCTTCTTTTTTCTTTCCCATTCATTCCTTGGAAGTAAACAGTTATCAATACTTCTAAAATATTAGCTTCGATGGCAATGAAATTGATGACAACAGTAACTATGATTATTGGCTCCAATAATGCTTTAGGCTTCTACATATATTTTTATGCTTAATAGTTTCAAGATATAAGTTATATCTCCAGAGTACATACAGGGAAAATAATTCATAGCAACTTACTTACTTGTTCAAGAATGTTAGCCTAGCAAAAATAAAATCCAGACACAGAGCTTAAGAAATTGCTATTTAGTTAATGTGTGTAGGTATCTGTGCAATGCCCTCAGAGGCTAGAAGAGGGTGTGGATTCCCCAAATTGGATGATGGAGAGTTGTGAGTCACCATGTGCTGGGTATCAAACTAGTTGGAAGAACAACTAGTGCTGAGCCATTTCTGCAGCCTCTCAGACCTTGATGACTTAAAACCTGAGCCTTTTCCTGCACTTATGCATGTGGTAGAAAACTTGTGGGAGTAACAAACCAATATCTGACTTGACGGAAGGCACACTCCATGCGATGGAACTCATCCCCAACACCACTTGGGTGGCCGAGAACCTGAGACTAGACAGGTCAGGCACTGAGGGGAAACCCAAATACTATCGTTCTGCTAAAAGAGACACAATAATAAAATGACTCTTAGCACCATCCACCATGGGCTGCGTCCTCTGCCCCCGAGGCTTGCCTGCAGTCTGACCTTATGGAGGCTTTTTCTCAATCTCTGATTACTCTTGCTGTGTCAAATTGGTATAAACTAGTCAGCAAATGATTTTATCCAGACCAAGGCAAAGGCAAAAATAGCTGTTTGTCTATGCCTGACAAATGTATGCAGATGAGTCCCTCTCTTTTCTGATACCTTCTAACTGTCTTTCTGGATGGCAAACTATGCTGTCAGTGATATGTTAACAGAAGCATTGGAATAGAACGTGAGTATGTGTAAGTACCCAAGAGCTTCCCATTACTTATGAATATTTGCATTGCAAGTATTCAGTAGAGCCCAGCTTCCCGGACAATTTCATTTTCATCTTTTAATTCTTTGAGAAATTCACTTATGCATACGATGTATTTTGATCATATCCACTCTCCTACTTACACATCCTAACTTTTCTCAGACATCCCAGTCGCCATCCCAAGTTCATATCCTCTTTTAATTTTTTTATGCAGCTGAGTCTAATTAGAGCTGTCCTGTGCACATGGATGTTTTGATTAGAACATGTGCAACTTCTAAGAGGCCAAGGTCCTAATGAAAACTGACTCTCCTTCCCCTAGCATCCATTGGCTGTCAATGGCTCCTCAGTGAGAGGTGGGGCCCAGTGAGCCCCTCCCCCATGCGCGCTGGAATTCTGGAGGACTTGTGAAGGACTTGAATAGCCTTGTTTCATGAGTTCATGAGTGCAGCAGTCATGCCACACCCAGGAGACACTGTTTCACAGTGGTCCTCTCTGTCTCCTGTAGCTGTTTTGTGAGATGTAGTCTGACAAGATGGAATGAAGCCTCTGCATGTATCAGATATGTGTGTCTGGAACTCTTTCCCATAGATAGATATATAGGGACCGACAGGGAACCTGTAGGGTTGACACCTGTCATCAGTGTTGACATGCAGTTCTTCCCACCTATCTGGACAAGTTTCTAAGGCCTTCAAGATGTCTTTGTGAGAAGGGAGTGGGATTTAGTATTGTAGTTAGTGTGTGGGTTTATATAGTTATTGAGCAAACCCATGGAAAGCATCCAATAGCCCATCTTACCATCTTAGAGTTCTATGTGGTGTTTATTATCCAAAGAGCTATTTATCTGCTCTTGGATATAAACTCAAAATTGCCTACAAAAATATCTTCCAGGAGTGGGGAGATAGATGGTGGCTTAGCATTTGTTGTGCAGTGGTGAGGGCTTGAATTTGGATCCTTAGAAGCCAAGTAATGCTGAACATGGTAGTACATGTCTGTAATTATAGTGCACCCATGGTAACTTATGAGATGGGGAGACTGAAACTTATGGCCCGGTCAGACTGGTGTATGCAGTGGTGAACAATACAAAACCTTGTCTCAAACATGGTAGAAGGCAAGGACAGACATTTGAGGGTATGCCCTGATGTCTACATGATGGAGGAAGGTCATTGGCTAATAAAGAAACTGCCTTGGCCCATTTGATAGGCTAGCCTTTAGGTGGGTGGAGTAAACAGAACAGAATTCTGGGAGGAAGAGGAAGTGAGCTCAGACTCGATAGCTCTCCTCTCTGGGGCAGACACAATGAAGCTCTGACCCAGGATGGACAAAGGCTAGAATCTTCATGGTAAGCACACCTTGGGGTGCTACACACATTAATAGAAATGGGTAATGAAGATATAAGAATTAGCCAGTAAGAAGCTAGAGCTAATGGGCCAGGCAGTGTTTAAATGAATACAATTTGTGTGTTGTTATTTCGGGGCATAAGCTAGCCAGGTGGCAGGAACGCAGCCCCGCAGCTCCTTCAACATCTACACATGCACTGTGGCATGCATGTGCCTGTACTCTTGCACGTGGACATGGACACAGAAGCATCACATACGCACACACACACACACACACACACACACACTGACACACACACACATTTAAAAATCTACCAGATGTGCCCAGTTTATCACAGATATGCAATAAAGTCTAGATCTCTCTTTCTTTTCCCCATATAGTCTGGATTGTAAGCTTTTCAGCTGAGATCTTGTGGTCTATGTTGTGGAGAAGCTGCTTGAGATTTTCAACCTGAGCACAGACCTGCTTTGATTTGTCTCTTCAGTGTGATAAATTGTGTGATGCTCTGCTTGGTCCCAGTGAGGCAGAAAGTCTTTCAAAAAAGGTAAATACAGGAGAAAAAGGACCAGTTAGGTCAAGTGGAGATGTCACTGTCTCCATCTTCAAAGGGAGGGTTTGTTGTGGGCAGTTGTTACAAGGAGGCCCCTGGACAGTTGTTAAGTGGTGTAAGCTACTGATGCGAGCTGGATGCTCAGTTCTCTAGTTTGATTGCTGTCTTGAAAGGATACCAGTGTGACTGGAGTGCATTATAGGCTGGTAGAAGAACATCTGAGAAAGTTCCTTGACCTTGTCTGTGTGTCTGTGTGTAAATAAAACCACATACAAAAACCACTTAAAACAGCCCAACAACCTGCAGTTAGAGAACAGCCCCCTGCCTTGTGAGGAGAAGCATTTCAAACAAAGCTTTCCAAACGCCTCTCTCCCAGTGTCACCTCTTTTCTTTTAGTCAGCGATGTCTGAGAGTGGGGACCGTCACAGGTTAGGTCATCCATCCTCTAGCCACTCAACAGATCTGATGCACAGAAAAAAGAAGAAAGAAAGACAAAGACAAAGAAAAAATCACAGACTGGTTGGTGACAGTCTTTTCTAGAGCTTTCCTGGAAATAGATGGCTGTGTGCTCAGTAGCCAAACTTGTGCTGCGTGCGGTAAGGGCCAATGTCTCAAATGACCATACCCTCCAAAGGGAGGCTGCCACTCCTCTGTAGTCACTCCAAGGCAGTCACTCCGAGCTGGATAATGTGATTGTTTATCTTAGAAGAAAGAAATGCCAGGCAGTGGGAGATGGCCTAATGGGCAAAGCAGTTGTCACACAAGCCTGTTGACCTGAGTTCTGATCCCTAAAATCCACATAAAAAACTAGGTATAGTGTGAGCATCTGTAATCCCAGCACCTTACATGCTCAGATGAGGAGTTTGCATTTGTGCAAACACTTGTACATGCACACACATGCACACACATGCACATACATGCACATACACACACATGCACACACACACACACACATACACACACACCTGCTGCTTCTACGGGAAGCCACCCTCACTTTCAGCGTGGCTTTTTAATCTGATCAAATGCTGTAGAATTCTATTCAAGTTGCAAGTTAAAGATGTAATCAAGACCTCATTTTAGGCTATGGAGAAACATTTTCCCCATATGTAGACATGACCCTTTGAACAAATTGGTGCTTATCCTCAGCGTGTGACTTAAGGGCTACAAAGTCCCAGTAGTTAGGGTTTTTATAAGCCCCATACATTTTGAATCCTTTTTCTCGGTATGTGTGCACATGCAGGCCTTTCTATCATGCCTGTTTTTCTCTTCCTCCCTCTTTTGTCCCCAAAATTTTTACCTGAAGCAATATTTACCTGGATGCTTCAGAACCTCTGGTGCTTTAGAAGGCCTTAAGCTCTCTGGGTGAGCAGCATCCAGTCAACCCAGACTCATGGAGCCTGGGAGACTGTTCAGCACAACACTTGCACGTAAGCCTGACAACCTTAGTTTGACTCCTCACACCCATGTTAAGATCAGATGCAGTGACACATATGCCTATGACCCCAGAAAGCCTTGGAGATGGGAGCTGGTGGTAGAAGGATCCCAGAAATCTCACAGCCCAATTAGCCCAGCACATGCAGTAGTGAGCAACAAGACAGAGGGCCTGCCTCAGACGGAGTGGGAGGTAAAGATGGACATCAAGGCTGTCTTCTGACTGCCACATGTGTGCTATGGCACACACACACTGACACACACACATGTTCTGTGAAACACACTCACATTTACACATACATATGTGTAGTGGGGAGCGGCGGGCTATGTTCCACCGCTCAGCTCCCGGCCACCTGGCTAGCTTATGCCCCGAAATAACAACACACAAACTGTATTCTTTTAAACACTGCTTGGCCCATTAGCTCTAGCCTCTTACTGTCTAATTCTCACATCTTGCTTAACCCATTTCTAATAATCTGTGTAGCACCACAAGATGGTAACTTACCAGGAAGAATCTTAACCTGCGTCCATCTTGGAGAGGAGAGGCATGGTGACTGCCTGACTCTGCTTTCTTTCTCCCAGCATTCTGTTCTGTCTACTCCACCCACCTAAGGGCTGGCCTATCAAAGGCCAAGCAGTTTTTTTATTAATTAACCAATGAAAGCAACAGATAGATGACACTCCCACATCACATGTGCTGTGACACACACACGCTCACACACAGACACACATGTGCTGTGACACACACTCACACTTACACACATGTGCTTTGACACACATTTGCTCTCACACACAGACACAAGGAGGTCCTCTGACTGCCAGCTGTGTGTTGTGACACACATTTGCTCTTATACACAAACACAAGGCTGTCCTCTGACTGCTACACATGTGCTGTAACACACACTCACTCACACCCCCACACACGTGCTGTGATACACACACACAGACATACACATGTGCTGTGGCACACATTTACTCACACTCACACACAAACACACCTTACACACATGCATATACAGTGTGGGCACACATGCATGCAGGCACACAGGTATACACACATGAACATGGACCCACACACATACATCCAATGCTGAAATGTGCTTCAGAGCTTCTGCCCCTGGCAAAACCCTACTTAGTCAACCACTCTATGGTTACAGCTCCAGTCATTTCTGGCCACTTCTCGAATGCTGTTCCAGCACACCCAGAGTTCTTTTTTATGTCTGTCATTCTTCCTGAGTGCCCATCACCAGCTAACAGTGGACTGAATCTCAGTGAGGGAACCAGAGCAGACTTTCTTAGGTTTGTGATTGGTGGTATGTTGTGGCAGGGCAAAGGCATCTTTCCTTGTTTTTCCAGAGGGATAATGAATAGATGGTTCTTCAGAAAGTTCTATTCTGAGTAAGAGGCTCAATGGTCCAAGAGCCTTCCCATGGTGTGGTGTTGGATTGTCCATGTTGCTCATGGAGTTGTTAAGGTCATAGCCTGGGCTCTGGCAGCTCTTAAAGATGGTTCTTAAATTGTCTTCAATAGGCCAATTTAACAGACAAATATTGGTGACACACCAAGAAAGTGTATCCACTGTGGCCACCTCAGGAAAAGGAACTGAGGAACGAAGGTCCAGTGACTCCCCAAGTCTATCTTTTGGGTCTTGACATGAATTTTAAGTTTAATTAGAGGGCAAGAGGTATGCATAGCTAAGTCCTGGTCAAGGTAGTGTCCCCTCCAATGAGTCACAATGGAGAGTCACAGTGTCTCCTACAAGGTGACCTGACAGGCCATCAGAACCCTGTTAAATGAAAGACAAGCTCCCCTCCCACTCCCTCCTGCTGCAGCTGGCACCAAGCTGCAGCTCTTCCCTTCTCCTGCATTAGATTCCTGAGGTAATTCCAGTTCCTTGGGCTCCATTGTTTCAATGGTCCAAGAGCCAAGTGGAGGGACACAGGTGTCTGCTGAGAGCATCTTTCTTCCTGCCAGGATGGTTATAGTGGGACTTGCTTTGCACAGAAGAATAGACTGAAAGTCTCCCTGTTCCTGTTGTGAGCTGATACCTTAAATGGCCCTGACTCTTTCTGTTTTTTTTTTTTTTTCCTCAGGATTCCTGCTGTCACACTGAAGGGGTGTGCCCTAGATGATGAGACAACCAGAGAGCTGCCCCAATGGGCCTCATCAATATCCCCCTAGACATATGCTTGAAAAATAACACTTACATTATACAACTGGGATTCTGTGTTGTTCTGCAGCAAAGGCTCACGGGTACCTAGAGAGATGGATGGTGATGGAGTATAACCATGGCTTAATGTATGGGAGGAGGAGAAGGCTGTGAAGCATGGCGTCTGTCTCCAGCACAGCTGGGTTGTGTTGGTCTCTGTGTGGTGAGACTCTCCTGGGTGGGGCGAAGGATTCAGCTCCAGGCCTTCCTTCACTCTCTCTCCCTGCTGTAGTTAACTCAGCAAGAAGCCCATCACTTCCAGGTCCCATTGTTTAATTCCCTTACTGTGCCGAGCAACCTCCAGGCAAGTCAATTATGGGCCTCCGGATGGCTGGTGACACCACGATTATCAGGAGGGATTACTGAGCGCTGCGCATTTCAACGTTAAGTGTTATAATTATGTAAAAACTTAAATGACAGCCGTTTGTCCTTTAGATAGCATCGTGAAAGATCCGGAGCTTTTTATGCTTTCGTTTTTAACGTGGTTAAACCGCTAATGACTCCTTTCACTGAGTCTCAGTTCTGAGCCGACTGTGTTCAGAAAGCTATCCCGGTAATTACAGCGACAGCAAAATATCAGCAGAGCCGCACCAAACACCGCTGTCAGGGACGCCCAGAAAGGTGAACCCCCGAGCCATGGATGGGATGTGGTTCACCTTCGTGGTCTAAAAAAGTAAGGGGACATGACCCGGGCTCACAAATCCTTTGGATTGGAGTGGGGACCGAAGCATGAACGTGCATGTGCTTGTGTGAGTGAGCACACAAATGTGTGCTCACACGGGAGCAGATACATAGGAGAATACGTTCATGTGTGTGTGGAAGTTGGAAGGCAAATTTGAGTGCTTTTCCTTAGGTTCGGTCCACCATTTCTTTGAGCTATCATCTCTTATTGGCCTGGAGCTCATCCCATAGGAAGGTAGGCGGAGTGTCGCTGAACCCCAGTGAGCCCTGTCTCTGCCTCTACAGTTATGGGGTTACAAACACATTCTACCACACCCAGATTTTTTTTACATGTTCTGGGGTTTGAACCCAGGTCCTCACACTGACTGAGCTGTCTTCCCAGCTGGGAACTTACATTTATGGAATGCCTTTCAACAGGTTTTCAGCAGCAAACCCCAACTGTTTTCAGTTTTGATTTTTTTTTTGGTTTGAATATATGTTAATCTCAACAACATAGCAATAAATATCTTTTCCTCATTGTTTTGCAGATGGTTTTTTTTTCTTCAGTAGCTGAGGCTTGTAGAACATAGCAACTTGTTTCTTCCCACTCCTCAGACAGGAATATTCTTTCCTAGTAATGGCATGCAGAATAGCCCTCCTATACATTCACCAAGCTCAGGCTTTTCATATCAATAGTATGAAGGAACAAGAAGAGATGGCTCAGCCAGTAAATGGCTTTTCATTGGAACTTAGCCCAAGTTGGATCCCTAGAACTGACATGAAAATTCTGGCTGTGGTGGAGTGGGTTTTTAACTCGCACAGTGAGGATGTGGAGACAGGAGGACCATGGTGGCTGGGGTTTAGTGGAGCTGGTGAATTATAGGTCCCTGAGAGACCCCGTCTGAACAAACAAACAAATATACAAACACTAAGGGGGGGGGGCTCGGTGGTTAAGAGCACTGGCTTCTCCTTCGGAACACTAGGTTTGATTCCCAGCAACCACATAGTGGCTCTCAATCAGCTGTAACTCCAGCTCCAGGGGATTCAAAACCTTTTTCTGGCTCCCAGGAGCATCAGACACGCACACAGTGCAAGACATACATGCAAGCAAAACACACATACACATAGTTAAAAAGCTTGGAGTGAACAGTGTCTGAGGAAGGACAGCCCCATTTCATCTCTAGCTTCAACAAGCACACACATGCATTGGTGCAGCCTTTTCCCCTCCCCCCCCCTGCCCACATCTATAGGAGTGCCCAAACATCACATACTTCGTGCCAATCTGTGTCCATGGTCACTGAGCCACCTGTGGTCAGTATGTTTCTCTTTGTTAGGTATGTACCTCAATTCCACTACATATCTGACTAGAAAGCGGGTTTTACTTGGCCCACACAGTATACCGTAAGAAAAAAGTTTCCAAGTTTATATGCTGGGGCATTTCACACAGGTCTCGCTTTTCTGATTCCATTGAAAGAGTCTTAGAGTTGGCAGTACAAACTGCCACACCTGACTTGCCATGTTCTATTCCCCTAGTCTTTTGTTGTCTGGATCTCAGGATTCTGCCGGCCCCAAACCAACATTCATATTTACAAGTTTCCTGCACTGTGTGTTGGGGGCGAGGGAATTCTGAAGGTGCGAGTGACAGCAAGTGACAGCGTCCTCAGACAGCGCTTGTTTGGTGGCTAGGCATGTCCTCTTCCTCATGCTCACCAGCTTTTTGTGATGGAGACTTTCTCTGGGGGAGGAGACAGGCAGCATTTTGGTGACCCTCTTTCTTCAGCAGATAAAGCAATTTGGTTGTATGCTAGTTTTACCCAGGAAAACCAATGCTGAGGGTAAGAGCAAGCTGAGCCTGTGGAGACGGAGAAAGAGCTGTTGCCCACGGAAAGATTTGTCACTGCTCCTCATCCGGCAGCAACATCTCCATGTGCGTATTTCCTCAGCTTTCTTAGGCATTGTAACAGTGTCAAAGGCAAGGCAGAGAGAAAATAAGATTTCTTTGTCTTCCCAGTTCTGCCTCAACTGTACATACACTCGTTATTTAGCAAAGTGCTGAGATGAACCCGAGATTCCAGATGGGATAGGAGAAGTCTGTGGGATCAGTGAAGCAGCTCACTGGGCGCTTAAGGCCAAATCTGATGAGTTCAGACCCTTAGACTTACATGGTGGGAGGAAAGATCTGCCAGCTACAAGCTGTTATATATCTCTACAAGTCCACCCAGCCCACAGAGAGATAAAATAGATAGACAGGCAAAAGAAATAAGCAAATAAACGAGTGGTTTACATGATAATAAAAAAAAGCATTTACTTTGAGAGAAGGAAGTCTTTAGTCCTTGTTCATTGTGTATGTTGGGGAGGGGTGGTTACTTCCAGGGAACATTTACAGATCATGAAAGTCATAAAGAGAACAGCAGTAATTGTAAGTGGACCCAGGGTATTGAACTGACCTTTGGTAGCCTTGGGCTGTGATATGAAGGTGTTATTCGCTCTCAGAGCACCCAAAGCCCAAGTGTGGTGGAGGATGAGCTACGTGGCTCTACTGATGCCCAGGAAAGCTGTGTCTTCTCAAGTTGTGTGACTCTTTACAAGCCACAGCTTCATGGAGAAGCTTAATGAAATTCTGTCTGTCTGTTGTATGGCACACATCTTCTGGGAGGAGACTGGAAAGATGGACGGCTTCCTCCAGCATAGACCTGCACATGGACAGTGTTGTCCTGAGAGTGAGATTCCTGGAAAATGAATCGCCCACAGGACTAAATGAAGAAGCATATAAAAGTCTATAGGGATGACTTGCAGGCATGAGGGGTGGATTTGATCCCTAGAACCCACATTAAAATGCCAGACTTGATGGCACATGCTCATAATCTCAATGCTGAACATATGTGCACATGTGTACTCCTTACATGAAAACACACACATACAAGCACACACATTTTTAAACAAGCAGATGACTGCTTTTCTCTCATGTGGATCTGGAGTAAGCAAGATTGTGTGAGTCTCAGTCTTGATCTTCCCAACAGTAGAGTTTACTTTTCGTTTTATTGTCTCCTTTTTTCTCCCAGTACTTCCCCCTTCTTTCTTGTCCCTCCTTTTTCTTACTCTCTCCCCTCCTTCTGTTAAATTAGGATTTATCTAGATTGCTGAAAAAATGCTTTAAAGAACTAGGTATGAGGCATTAAGACCACGAATTCTTAGGAAGCAACCATAACGTGGAGAGAGAGGAGATTTTCTGTTCTTTGAGTCCATCAATACTCTGGAGGCCGCTGGGCTCTTGGTGTTGTGTTCATTATGCAGAGGGGCACTGTATGGATGCCTCTCTTAGAGCCAGGGTTCAATTCCATGAAGATCTGAGTGGAAAAGCTGCATCTCCCATGTGTTCCATTTAGTCAAAGTCTATGAATGTGTGGGGCTGGGAATGAAGTGGGTGTCCTCTGGAGAGGTGTGGCCTGCAGTCTTCTGGGGTGCCAGAGGTCTGAGATAAGACCAGACAGAATGGCTCAGGCTTGGCTTCTGGGTTGCTTTTTAAGCCTGGTGTTAATTGGAGCAGTGAATGTGAGCAAACTGGCATCCTCTCCTCAAAATCATAAAGTTCTTATGATTGTGATAGGACCAGAAGAATAATGTAAAGTGAAATCTTTAAATAGACCCCAGGTATATGGGAAGATCTCAAAAGTCACATTGTGTGCCTGTATGCATGTATGTGTGCATGTGTGTAGATGTCAAAGGACTGCTTGGGATGCGTTCCTCAGGTGGCTTCCATCTTTTGCTTGACCCCAAATCTTCTCATTGATCTGAAACTTTGGTAAGTCAATAGACTAGCTGCCCAGCAAGTTTTGGGACATCTGCCTGTCTCCACCTCCCACCTTGTCATTTCCAGAATTACAAGCATGTGTCACAGTGCCTGTCTTTGTGTGTTCATCTGGGGATCAGAGCTCATGTCTCCAAGCTTGTGAGAGAAGTGCCTTGCCGACTGAGCCATTTGTCAGTGGCCTTTGCGCTTGTGCTTTAAAAGTGAAGTCCAGTGGGACGGTGAGATGTGTAGAGGTCTGAGAATGCCTCGTGTGCGCAGAGTCTACAGTGCCCTGTGAATGAATCGTTCTCTGGGATTTGCAAAGAGGGTTCAGAGGAACTCACAGATAGGTCAGTGCGTTAGGCAAGGTGTCAATGTCCACAGAACGGTGACACAAAACACATGGAAGAGTGAAATGATAGCAACAACAACGGCACTAGAGAGTTGCTTTTGCTCAGTTTACTCTCCTTTTGTTAGAGTGAAATAGATGTGTGCATGTACATTTGGAAATTAATATCATGTGAGAAGGGTTTACTGTAGTTTACTGGTCTTCATTTGCATTTACAACTACGTTGTACATTGTAAAGGAAATGCTAACACTTGTAGTGATATTTTCATTTTCTTCTAGACGTAGAGCAACTTCTCTAGCTATGCTTAGGAATATAAGGATGAGCCTTGAATTTTTTTTTCACATGTTAAAAGGATAGGCTTGGTCTGGGGAGATGGCTCCATCAGGTAAAGTGTATGCCTGTATAGAAATCTGGGCACAATGGTGAGTATTGTAATCCCAGCGGTGAGGAGGCAGTAGTCCCCGAAGCTCACTGGCTGACAGCCTAGCCTAACGGGTGAGTTCTAGGACAGCAAGAGACTCTGTTTCAATGTGTAAGTGGACAGCTTTCCTGAGGTTGCTTTCTGGTCTCCTCATGTTCACAGGCATATGTATGTACACTTTGCACACACGCACACATGTTTCTGGACACACAAATACACACATACACAAACACACACACGCACACACACACACACACACACACAGAGAGAGAGAGAGAGAGAGAGAGAGAGAGAGAGAGAGAGAGAGCAGACTTCCTTTTCCACAGCCTTCCTCTCTCCTTACTAGATGTATAGGAGAAAAACTTCCCAAATGCACGTGACAGAGCTGTGCTGGTACAGGTGTGTGCACATGTTAAGGGAAAGTGTGTGAGTACATATGAGTACATGTGTGTGCATGCATGTGTGAGTGCACACATGCATAAAGGCAGGAGCAAACAAAGCCACTGCCGATATTGCAAATGCATCTTGTCTCTAAACACTCAGCTCATCGGTTTCCCTAATGTGTTTGGGAAGCTGAGGAGAAGTGATTGCTCCCATTAGTCCCAGAGGAATGTCAGATGAGCTTGCTCTTCAGAGCACGTCACCGCAGAGCAGGCCTCTAAAAATCAAAGCAAATTACCTTCAGTTTAAGAAGTCATGGGACTGTTTACTGAACACCTACAGCAGTTTGCAGATGGCCTGCTGCAGCCACTGGTGCCTGCCTCCCTTGACCCACTGACTCAGAAAATGAGGACATGAGACCAGGACTTCAATAATGTCACCAGGACATTCTCACAGTGCTTTTTCTAACACTCCTAGACGACAGCCTTTCAAGAATAAGTTTCTAAATGTTCTCGACACAAAACAGTCATTGTGTGGGAAACAGTTGACTGATATGCGTAACCACTTCCTGAATATGTGTATAAAATATCATATTACCTACCATAATTATACACCACTTGTAATGTATTAATCAAAGCATTTAAACGAGAAGAAGAAATAGATGGGCAGTCTAGAAAGAACATTCTAGATGGCCTAACAGCCAATGCAAAGGTCCTGAAATACGGATTGCAGTTCTGTTTACTGAGGAGAGAGGAGGCCTGTAAGATCTGCTTGGTTGGAATGGGACCAATGTAACTGGTGAGGCTGGAACATAGCAGAGGGACAAAGAGGAGGGCAGCCCTGGGCAACTGTAGTGAAGCTGCTGATTTTGTCTTGCATTGGGAACAATAGGCAGATCAGTGGTTAAGAGCTCAGGATGGCAGGACCTGAATCACATTTGACAAAATCCCTTGGGCTGTTTTGGAGGAAGGGGACCAGCTGGGAAAAAATAAGCTGGAAGGGGGCCAGAACTTAGGAATTTCACGTTCTCCTTTTCATCTCCTCTGCACCCCCTTTTGCCCACTCCTCCTTTTCTTTCTAACAATCCGTTAAGTCCAATTAGTGCTGCCCATATGTGCATGGGTTGGGGCATTGGGAGCATGGGAAACCTACCTGTAGCCACAACCCCAAAGAAAAATGATTGTCTCTCTCCCAGCACTATCAACTGCCAATAGCTCCTCTAGGGGTCAGGCCTCATGAGCCCCTCCCCTTTCCATGCTGGTATGTTGGCTGCCCTGAGCTTGTGTGGGTACCCTCAGCTGCTGTGAGGTCATCTCCAGAAGACAGCACCTCACAGCCCTCCTTCCTGTTCTCCAGCTTGTTCTGTCTTTCTCCATTCCATGATGCTTCCTGAGCCTTGGAGGGGTGTGTGATAAAGATGTTGCTTTGAGAGCTAGCTGAGCATTCAATTGTCACTTATTCTCAGCACAGTAGCCAGTTTTGAGGCTTTACATTGAAGGCTCCTACTGTGAAAATAAGGTTCTCTGGCCAAGGCTGAGAGCAGACTAGGTCTAAGGGTATAAACAGATATATAGAAGGCACAAAGGAAGGTTCACTATAGGGCCAATGACTTCCCAGAATTTGACAAGGTTTACTGTACTATGCATGCACTCCAGGAAAGCTAATTTTGAAAGGAAAATAGAATCTTGGAGAACTATTTGCAAATATGGGAAATGCATGGAAATATGGATAACATTCTTTTCGGGGTGTTTCCATTCAAGTAACATCACTTATACATACTGCTATTTTTCTTTCCTGTTACAGAACCAGACTTTCTTCTTGGTGCTGCAAGTGACTGTTTGCTAGTGGTCCCATTCAACCATCCTTAGAAAACTGGTTCCAGCTCATGCCTGGCTCGCCTTCTATCACACAGTGGCCCTGCATCCTTTGCCTTTGATCAAGCTTCCTGGCAGTCACTTTGAGAGTTTGTTACTAATGTTATTAGGTTCCAATCAGAGATGACTGTGATTATCATCTAATAGTTATTGCTCTGCACTTCCATCCAGATGTCAGATATAATGAGCCAATAAAACTGTTATTAATTTAGACCCAATGACAATTTTAGGTCTTCTGAGCTGAAGATTAGGGAGGTCTCAGAAAAGCAGGGCACAACTGAGTATTCAAAAGTAATAACAAAAATAAAATAATTGGAATATGAGTGGATAGCTGTTTCTGACTTAGAAAGGAAGCGTAGCTGGGAATATCAACACTTCCATTTGCTGCTGAGATGACGGAAGGACTCCACAGGGGAGTCGGCTTTCCAGGACCTGGGCAGCTTGGCAGGGAAAGTTGGCTCTTCAGCAAAGACGCAGCACTATCTTAGATTTGTTTGTCACTGGTAAGAGAACAAGAGGCCACAGTGATGGTGGAGGGAAGAGGGCTGCTTCTCTCTATCCTGAGAGCTCAGTAAAGGATGTTCTTCTTCCGCCAGGCTCAGATGTTTCCTGGTGGCCACAGACTGAGCTGTGTCCCACATTGCTGGCACTATTACTCAAAGAAATGGAGTTATTCAGCCTTGGACTAAAACAACTGCAATTAAGTAAAACCAATCTTCCCTCCTTTGATGAGCTCAGGTGCTTTGTCACAGTGATGGGAAGCTGGCTAATGTGTCTCCTTTTCTGGTGGCATCATGGAAAAATTACTCCTTTGGTAAGTTTTCTTTTAATTCTATATTATTTATTTCCATTTTGAGCATATATCAATGACATATCACACTGGGAATCAATACGACATTTTTATACATTTGTGAGCTTCACTTAGATCATCCCAACCCCGTTTCCCTCTTTTGTTCTCCCCCAGCCCTGCTCATCCCCTCCCCATTCCCAGCCATCCCTTTCCTATTTTTATGACTGTTGTTCTTATTGTCCCTATGATTTTAAACAGTGCTGTTCATAGAAAGATGGGCAAATGACCAGGGGCTACCATCCTGAAGAAAATGTCTCCACTTTATATACCCTTTGACTGCGAGCTCAAGGAGGGATAGGATTCCATGCGCTCTTCTCCTTTCCATGACACTCTTCTGACCCTCTGAGACATCTAGACCTTTTTTTCCTCCATCACTGCAAATTCCTTTCTGGTTAACATCTCTTTTTCTCCTCCTCCTGCTCTTGGAAACACAAGTACGTGACCGTTTTGCGCTGGCTAGGATTGCTCTGCTTTTATCTATGATGACGCATGGGCTGCTACACAGTTCAGTCTGGTTCTTGCTTCAGTGGGCTGCTCATCCAAACCAAATGAAGATTAGCATTTGTCCTGCTTTTCCCTACTGGGACCACACTGGTCTCAGGGTTGTCGTAAGGACACTGGGCTCCCAGGGCATGTGTTCTTTTCTCTGTCTCCTTGGCTGTGACTCCTCTATGCCTTATTAGCATATATAAGTTAATGTGTGTGTGGGGGGGTTGTGGGTGTGTGTGGATGTGGGCATGCCTATGACCTGATGTGCAAGTGGAGGTCAGAGCATCAGCTAGTGGCCCCTATAATCCACCTTGTCTGACATAGAGTCTCCTGTTCACTGCTGCGTGCACAAGATTAGTCTCTAAGCATCCAGGAATTTTCCTTCCTCTGCTTCTCAAGTCTGTCTGGCTTTGCATGGGTTCTGATGATACAAAATCAGATTCTCATGCTTGTACAGCAAATGCTTTACCCCGAGAGTCATCTCTCCAGCCCTCCATGACTCATTCTTCCCCTAGTATCTCCAGGATTCTGAAGCCTGGAGCCACTACATGTTCAAGTGGGCTGTGTGAGGACAAAACAAGCCCTTTATTCAACACTGTTTAAAACCCATTCTAAGTCCAGGAGGGGGAGTGATTTTAAATTGATCTGAGCAGAGTTTGAACATGTTCAACACAGCTAACTTTTCCTTCGGTGCCCTGGTTGAAGCACAGCTTGCTAATTGAGTTGTCTGCTTGGCTTGATGACTTTTGCTGCTGTCGAAGGGGAAATCAATGTTAGTATTTCCTCACTGCTAACCATCTGTCTCGAACCAATATTTTCCCTCTTCATCTCTCTATGGTTTTGTTACCTGTGCATTTAGTTCTGTCTGGAATTTATGGAGGTGTGTGTGTGTGTGTGTGTGTGTGTGATGTGCACAAATGTGAGGTATGGTATGTGTGTGTAGTGTGAAGTACACACACTTTTTGATGACCCTGTAGTCTTCAGCTCATCCAGAACCAGTATTTGTGATAGTCTATCCTGCTCAGCTCATAAATAAAATCCTTATTATCTGATAAAAGAAGATTCATTTTGTGGCTTTTTTTTTATGGGTAATGAATTCTTTTCATGGTAGTCTTGCTTTTTTTTTTCAGCGAGGGGAGGAGGGATTTGCCCAGGGAGCAGCTTGGATGAATGTACCTGTCACTGAAGCATCCTTTGGTGCCCATGTACCACTGACTGTAGATCTCCATGGCTTCTGGATGCTTCTCCCTGGACCAGGTAGAAGGTGTTTGCCCTTGCTTCCCAGGATGTTCCCTGAACATGTGTCCTGTTGTGTCTCAGCTCTGTGGCCACAGTGGATAGAGCACCTTCTGAATCACAGGTGCATAGTGGCTATTTCTGTGGGTGAGACCTCTCATTCTCCCCCTTGCACTGCATTTAGTTTTTAAAAGTGTTTTATTATTTAACTGTCTATTTTGTGCATATGTGTATGCATGTGTGTATACACTTGTGTGTGCAGGTGGAGGCATACATATGTGTGTATTCATGTGGAGACCAGAGATCAGCCTTCACAGAAGACACTTTATTGACTGAGCCTTCTTCCCCACCCCTCAGAGCTCATTGCTCCTCTTTGAGGGCATGATCTCAACTCCTAAGCATGACTTTTGTAGTCCACTGTGATCTACCAGTTCTTGTCTCCTTGACTTCACTTCCTGGCTCCTGTTCTAGAAACTCTGGGGCTTTGTCCTGCTGAGCTGCCTTGATCTTCCTGAAAATGCCTATCAGAGACTTCATGTCATTCAAACAGCTCTTCTGCTGTTCCCTCCCTGCCACTCTGGATCCATTCAAGGCTAGGTGCTGGGGTTCTGTCTCTGCTACCCAGGGCATTGCCACTTTCTGCCTTCCAGGCCTGTGTTGTCTGCCTTTTTCTTTTCCTCACTAGACTCTGAGCACCTTGGGTGCAGCTGTGAGTTACCTGCCCCGCTTGCTGTCACCCAGCGTGTGGCCTGCTATGTAGACAGAATCAACTGTGGCTCACTGAGTGCTGCCTTTTCACATCTCCCCTGGAAATTCCCTTCTGTCATGTGCCTTCTGTTGTATGACTGTTCATGGGATGTATGGACAAATGTCACCCTAATAGGACATGGATGACAAACCAAATCAAACAAACAGGCAAACTAACAAACCAGTTCTACTTAGGTCTAGTTGGGTGAATTAGTGAGTTTGAAGGGGTTATTTAAAGAGGCATGGGCGACTCAAAGTCAGCTGCCTCACTGAAAGGCCACCTCAGCATCACTGGGGGTTTCTGTGCAATCTGTAGGCAGCTTGGCTGGTGAGAGTCTCATTTTCCTGCCAATATTACTGTGGGTAACCAGAGGTGGAGTCTTGCAAGTTTCAGGAGTTCCTGAGATTTGTTAATATCCTGCAGTTGTTTGAATGAGAACTGGTCCCCATAGGCTCATATATTTGGACACTTGATACCTAGTTGGTGTCAAGGTTTGGGCATGTGGTAGAACCTTTAAGATGTGGAGTCTTACTGGAGGAATTATGTAGCCTTAGAGTCTGGTTTTGAGGTTTTACAGCCTGGCCCCGTTCCCTGTTCTTCTCTCTGCTTCCTGGGCGTGGATGAATGTGATGAGATGGCTTCTTGCTCCTACTGCCAGGCTTTCCCACATGGTGGACTATATCCTTCAGGAACCAGAGCCAAAATTAGCACTTCTTTGCTCAGTTGCTTTTATCAGAGTAGTTAACCACAGCAACAGCAAATAGATTACTACACTTTGTGGGTTTTAATCTTTTAATTATGAGGAAACAACTATACAGCAATTTCATATTCCTGGCTTCACTTCTGCAATGAAGGCACACTGCCACTTTTTCACAGATGAGTCATTTAGGGCACGGAGAGGTTAAGTAGATTATCTAAGGTGGCTCAGTTTTTAAGCAGAAGTGAGAAGAAGAGAAGCTAAGCCTCTTGTTCTTTGAAGCTCTATTACTTTGGTTTGTGTTTTTCCTCTCCTCTTTGCTTCTGCTCCTACATGCTGAGAGTCCCTGGTTCCTTGTGTCTACATGCTGAGAGTCCCTGGCTCCATTGTGTCTACATGCTGAGAGTTCCTGGTTCCCTGTGTCTACATGCTGAGAGTCCCTGATCCCCTGTGTCTACATGCTGAGAGTCCCTGGTTCCCTGTGCCTACATGCTGAGAGTCCCTGGTTCCCTGTGCCTACATGCTGAGAGTCCCTGGGCCCCTGTGTCTACATGCTGAGAGTCCCTGGGCCCCTGTGTCTACATGCTGAGAGTCCCTGGGCCCCTGTGTCTACATGCTGAGAGTCCCTGGCTTCCTTTGCAAGCTTTCACTCCTGTCTCACTGGTGGACAAGGACATGGTAAGCTCTGCTCAACATAAAGCTGTAATGGGCATGTATTGTGTGCCAGCTGTCTCTGTCCTCCCTGTGAGGTGTCCAAGTGTCTTTGCCCTCCTCTGGTCTCAGGAGTGGAGAGTTCTATGTGCCTCTCCCACTCTTTATCACCTCAGTTTGCCCCATGGGAGGTCCGGAGATGAGAGAGAGGGAAGAGGGCTTCCTGACCAAGCGTGCTCCTCAGAACAGTGCAAGCAAGTATCGGTGTAGTGGATATTTCATCCCCGGTGGCTCCAGAGATAAAATGAAGGCTATGAGTAGCACCCAGACACTTCCCAACTTAAAAGGTTCGACCTACGAGTTTCCAGTCATGGGACAGTGCAAAAGTTATATGTGTTCAGTAGGAATTTTGTTTCTAATTTTGAATTTTTGTGTGTATTTGTTCTTCATTGCTATTAGGAGCCAGTTTCTTCAGCCTTCCAACATAGACTGAAGACCAGCTGCTATGCAGAAATTATCCAGACTTTGGTAAATCTGATTGTGATGACTGAGGAGTCCAGTCTCGGAAACTGGGCAGTTACAGGGCTCTCAGTCTCTCCTGCAAGCAAATGGCCATTGGTGGACCACTTTGTACCATGTTATTTATTAGCCAGCCTAATAAATCATCTTTGAAATATACATTTGTTTTGTTGGTTCTTCTCTGCTAGAGTGCCCTGGTAATACATCATCCTTGTTACTTCCCATAATGCTGCTCAAACCAACACCTAGTGTCCTTATCTAGGTTCTCTTTAGCAGAACCTTTGAATACCCATCTTTGCTTTTTGGAAATCTTACTGATAATATAAATTTTCCCATTCTGGAAGTATCCAGGAATGTGTATCACAATATGATTTTTATGGCCATTCCCTCAAGGAGGAAATCTATTCATTCATTTAGTCAAGTACTGATTGAATGTCACCCTATGGCTGGGGAGATGGCTCAGTCAGTCAAGTATTTTCCACGAAAAATTGAAAACCTGAGATGGATGTCCAGAATCCATGTTAAAAAAAAAACCACGTATGGGGGTGGCACATGTTTGTAATCCCAGTGATGTGGATGCAGAGACAATCAGATCCATGGGGCCAGATAGATAGCCACATAGCCAAATACATCAGTTTCAGGTCAAGCGATAGACTCTGCCTCAATAATTAATGCGGTCAACACTTGCAGAACCACATCATAGGTTGATCTCTGGTCTCTATGTGCACCTGCACACACATAAATGCACTCTCACCATGCAATCCACATACTTTAGTGCACATCACAAACACACTTGTGCATGCACTCACATGCATGTGCAACTTCTCAGACAATGCAGGGAAGAAGAAGACACCATAGATGAGGACTCGGGGGCTCTCCAGTAGCAGAGCATGTGTGGACACATGCAAGGAGGAGAGCCTTGCACAGCGGCTTAAGAACAATGTGGTTGTGCTACCAGAGGTAATGAAGCAGTGTGTGGAGTGGCAGATAATCCTGGAGGAACTAAACAAAGGCCAAATCATAAGATATTGCTTTCCTATGAAAATCTATGGACATTTGAGATTTTAATCATGGAATACATGTAGCACTACTTACAAGAAGAAAGATCACTGCAAGCAAGCCATGGTGGTATATCCCTCTAATATTAACAATCCTAATATTAATATTAGAAGTTTGAGGGTCAGGAATTAAGGGTTATCATTAGGTCAGTTGGAGGCCTTTCTGGGCTACAAGAGATCCCACAGAAAACAAAACAAAACAAAAACAAAAAAAAAAAACAACCACCCTCACCAAAACCCCTGACATGGAAAAACCCCAAAGCAAACCAAACAAACAAAAAAGAGTGAGCTTTCATGCCTGGTGTCACTGGACTGGGTCAAAAGGAGAGTTCTGAGGGAATGACATCAAAGCTTTATAATCTCAGGCTAGCCCAGACATGGCTCATGTGTCCCCCCTGTGAGTGTGTGAGATGGGGACCCATGGGAGGTGGTGCCTTGCTCTGAAACAAGCTGGTTTCTGAGAATCCAGATGATGTCGCTAACCGCGGTGCAGTGCCTGCTCCCTGTGAAGCCAGGTCTTATCTGTGGCATTTGCTCAGCACCTTGGAGAGCGCCCGTCAGCGGGCAGGCTTTGAAGGAAAGGTCAGCCTCCTCAAAGGTTAATTGTTAACCTTAAGAGAAATGCGAAACAAACTGCATTGCTACATGTTTAAAAAGCTTCGGCTAAAGCATTTCACAGAAGGCGATTCTGGGTGATTTGATTTCAATACGGAATTATCCAGAAATAAAATGCTCTTGGCCACGGCTGACTTGGAGAGAGTATGATGTCTTTGTGTGTGGGTACACATTTAAAACCCACATTTAAAAAACAAAACTTTTTCTTCTTCTGAAGTGTCCCTTCCCCCTATTTATCTCTCAGAAAACAAAACAAAACAAAACAGCAAAACCAACCCCAACTCAGAGAGTACCTTGAGGCTGAATCCTTGGTTCTGTGATATCTGAACAAGCTTACAGGATCTCATCTTTGGCCATCTTTTCTCATCCGTTCTTTCTTCTTCAGCAATCCCCTTACCTCAAGTGGCTGGACAGTCTCCTCTGACTCTGCCCTGTCCTCTCCACGCTGGCCCAAGAGCCTTCCAGGATGCCTGGCTGGTGTCTCCACACAATTTGCTTTAGCAAAATTGGTATCTGTTTTAGCCACAATTATGTCCAACTGTTCCCTTCCACAGAACAATCTCATCTTCTCTATTCTTGCCTTGCCCCAAGGCTTGAATTTGTGTTCATTGTCTACCTAGAACCCTGTCTGTCAGTGTGCCAATTCCCATTAGTTTTTCTTTACAATCTGTTTTAGGATTGTCTCTTTTCAATGTGGAACCCATTGTCCTCTTCAGCACCTCTGTCTTGGATCACTATAGTGATGTCACCATGCTTGTTCTAGCTCATCCATTATCCAGAGACAGAAGATGCATTTTTCAAGGATTTCTTAATCTGTAAATTCTCTTTTTGGTCTGCTTTCTTGTATATGGAATAATTGTAGCTCAACTTTTTTATGCATTCCCAAACTCATGGTGAAACTTAATCCTCAGTGGAACAATACTGGGAGATGTTGTGCCCAAGAAGTCCCTACCTCATGAATAGGTCAGTGCTATTGGAGGGAACTTCATAGAGGGACTTGTGTTCTTTATCTTTCCACAACTTCTCATGTAAGCGTGTAAAAAGAAGGCCCTTTGTCTGGCCTTGGGAAGTGGTTGTCAGTAAAGTGTTTGTTATGCAGGCATGACTTGATTTCAACAGAACTTGATTTCAAGAATCCACATTTTAAAATGAACAAACAAACAAAACCCAGGTGCTGCTAATGGTAGTCCCAGTCCCAGGAAAGGAGAACTATCCCTGAGGCTAACAGGAGAACTCAGGGTCAGTGAGAGACCCTGCTTCAAAAACTTAGGGTGCATGAGATCCTGGAGAACACCTGAGTTTGTCTTCTTTGACCTCACATATAAGTTCACAAAAGTACACATGCACCTACATACACACACATACACACAGCACAAACACCACACACTTGTACACTCATATACACACACATGCACACACACACACCACAAACCACACATACATGTATAAACACACATATACATACATACACACATATGATCTCATTTACTAGTTATCAGTAATCTGATTTTGGACTTTCCAACCACAAGAACCCTGAGTAAATAAATTTTTTTTAAATAAATTGCCCCATCTCACATTTTCTAGCAGGACAAAATGGACTAAGACAGAACAGGATGTTGCTGTAATACCTACAGATATACAAGTGACTTGAGGCTGGAAAGGCCTGAAGTGCAGGAAAAGCTTCTTATGTTATGAATAGGGCATTAAGCGTGGTTCTGATAAGGACACACAACAGGGTTGCAGGGAAAGTATGACACTTGCTGAAGACTGCATAAGTGGTGTACAGCAGATAATGGAGCTACAGACAGTAGTGGCCATTTGCACAACATCTCAGCCAGAACGCTGAAAAGGTACTGGAGGATGGCCATTCTTGTGACACAGCGGGCAGAAAAGGGACTTAGTCCATGACATGAGTTTCAAAGCTGGGCATGGTGGGATCCCAGCTCTGTAGAGGTGGTGACAGGAAGATTCCTAAGGCTCACTGGTTAGTCATTCTGCAGAAACAGTGAATGCCAGACTGACTCAGAGACCCTGTCTCCAAAGAGAAACTGAATTTCTGCTGGAGAGATGTCTCAGCATTTAAGGGCATGGTTGCTCTTGCAGAGGACCCAGATTTGATCCCAATAATGGCTCACAGCTATCAGCACCTCCAGTTCTAGTTGCAGACACCAGGCACACATGTGGTGCACATGCATACATACAAACAAAACAATCATACACATGAAATAAAAATAAATTTTAACATTTTAAAAAGTGAAGTGAAGAGCAATTGAGGAAGACACCTGTTGATCTCTGGTCTCCATATGCACGAAGGCACATGCACACACATATACACACATACATACACACACCACACATACACATGTACACACAGTAATAACAAACTTGACTGAATTAAGTCTGTGTCCCAACATTTTATGGAAAATAGAATTTAAGAACAATGAAGTAGGATATGCTGCTAAAAAAGGTCTTTAAACAAAATGCTAGGGGTTTGTGGCTTCTCTTAAAACAGGTAGCAAATGTTAAATAAGGAAATTATTTGATAGAATAATTCCCAGTTTAAAAGGACAGAACATAAAGGTTTGAGAAACTCACAGATTGGTCATTTAAAGGCAAAAAAATCAAGTTTAGTCAAGAACACCAAGGATGTTGACTTAGCGGGAATGGAAAGGACTGGGAGCTGCTCTCCAGAAGGTGGAGAACCACACTGAAGTCCAAGCAAGGGGCTTTCTTTTCAGGGATGATTGTTTAAAAGCTGCCTTGTCCTATACCAACCATGTGTTCAAGAGTTTTGGGGACAAAATAAGTAGAGGAGAGGGATCCAGGGATCCTGTGGGACCTCAAGGCTTGCTGCTCAGGGTCACCTCAAGTCTTCATTCCTCACATCCTGGTGAAGTTTTGTCCTGGCTGCCCTCAGCTGTCTCTCAAGAGAGCTCAGGTCTGCTTCTAGCCTCTGTTTGAGAAGGTACAAGCTGGCAGCCTTGGCTCTGTACATGGTGTAGATCCTGCAGAACCACATAGTGCTTAACTCCTGGAGACACGGCTTCAGAAGGAGAACTGTAGCCTTAAATGAGCTACAGAGAGCTGCTATGGAAGGGCAGACATTCCCTGCTAGGCTAATAATGCCCAGTGACCCTAGGAAAGCTGGCCCTGGGACCGCAAGCTGGAGAGTCCTCTGCACACACGAAAAGCACAGGCGGCCAACCCATAAGATTCTCTTAGGTTCCATCAAGTAAAGTGGAGTTTCCATAGCCAGGAGCTGTGATGGCCCCACCTCTGCCTCAGTGTACCCAATGGGAGGACATAGACTCAAAGATAACCATTCCTGCATAGAGCTTACTTATTCTTTTAGACTGGCTGGCCAGTCATGCTTCACCTGTCTCCAGTACCCAGCACTGCTGTGTGCAGCTTTCGGTGTGAGTGCTCGGGATACAAACTTGGGTCCTCATTCTAGTGTGGTTAGCCACTTCCTTCCTGACTGGTCCATTCCCCTGGCTGGATCCTGGACTGTGGACTTGGACTTGCTGCTGAAACAAGGTGTCGTTAGAGACGATTGGGATAGAGCAAACATTTCGCATGTGAGAAGGAGATGACGTCTGTGAGGCTACAGACAGAACACTAAGGTTCGAATATTTTCATCCCCTAAGACATCTGTGTTTGAAACAGCAGGAATGGTGGAAGGGCTGAAGAGGTGGCTCCATGGTTGAGAGCAGGTACTGCTTTTGCAGAGGACCTGAGCTCAGTTCCAGCATCCACGACAGAGGTAAGCCTCCCATGACTGAAGCTCCAGGGAATCTGGCATCTTCCTCTGGTCTATGCGTGCACATCCGTGCACACACACATATAGGCACAAATAAGAATTAATTAGAAAAATCCAGTATTTGGAGGTGGATGTTTGGGCTATGCCTGTGTCTTGGAGACCCCATTCTTGTGACACACAGACAATCTTTCCTGCTGGGTAATAGAGCAAGAAGGGCCTCACCGTGTGCTGGTGCCATGATCTGGTCTACAGAAAGTGAACTTCTTCTCTACAAATTATCCAGCCTATGGGTTTTAGCTTCACTGTCTTTTAATTCCTATCTCTTGTAGACCTTTCTTTATGACAACCCTTAGCCCGTTGGCTTCCCCAGCTGAAGCTCACCCCTCCACTTCTGTGTCTGTGCTGTTGCTGCTTTTCTGGGCCCTGTGTGGGAGTCCTCCCTCTTAGGTGTATGAGGTGGGCATTCTGGACTGGTGCTGTGTGGGCGCCTAGCCCAGTGTCTTCTCTCAAATGACTTCTCATTTGGAGACTGCTGTGAGGTACAGTTATTTGTGCCCTTTGGGCCCATGGCTGTGTGGTTGTTAATACTGTGAGCTTCGGACCTGGAGATGTCTGATGGAGAACCTTTAGATTGGGTTAACCGACATAGGAGGACCCACCCTAAATGTGAGTGGCTCTGACCCGAACTAAGAGGAGGGGTGAGCCGAGCACTAGCATAATCGATCTCTGGTCCTGACTGTGGGTGCCATGTGACCAGCCACCCACACTGCTTTCAGCATGGCTTCCCACCACTGAGGTCTGCTATCTTGAGCTGTGTGCCACAGTAAACCCTCCCTTCCTTTAGTTGCATTGCGTTCGTCAAGTGTTATATTTTTTTCCACATTAATGAGACAGCAGTTGATGCAGGGCATTAATCAAGATGGATAGCAATTTATTTAGCTTGTCATCCCCACAATTAAACTCTCTATATTTGTTTTATTTATTTAATTCTCCTTAAGAATGGGGATATCATTCCTTCATAGTTGGTGCCTGGATAACAGTAAGTGGATCTTAAACACTTAAATAAACATGGTCCAAGCGTTCAGTTTCATAACAAGGTGAGCCCAGACCTCTCTGCGCAATTCAGTTTCATAGGCGAGGTCAGTCCAGACTTCTCTGCTTAATTTCTCTGGTTCTGTACATAAGTCTCATTGGAGCCACACTGAGCGCCTTCACTGACCTGTACAAATTTCTGCCTTTTCACCGTTTTCCTCAGGAAGTCTGCTAAAGTCAGGCTCATGGCTTCCCATTTTGAGCTATTTGCTTCTTTCCTTATTTTCTTTGTTTCTGTGGTTAGGTAGGAAAGAGCCAACATAGACCACTTAGTTTTATTTTTCCTTCTTCGATTATGATATATAAAATTTCCCCACCTTTCTTAGGTTAATAATTTTAAGTTGGGCCTTGCTGGACCACAACTATTATTGTAGACTCAGCTGCAGGCACTGTTTTCAATAGGAATAGGTTTGGGTTGTAAATGAGGAGGGTGGAGGTGGTTATCCAGTGGTAATTTGGCTTAGTAGGGACAGTGGAGTATCGGAGAAGTGAGACAATGAGTTAAACTGCTAAGTTCCCTAGCCACACTAGCTCTTCTGAAAAGTGTTGTGATTTCTATTTACTTATGTTTTTATGAGTGTATGTGTGCAAATGTGTGCATGTGTAGTACAGGTGCCCCGAGGCCAGGAGAAGACAGAGAATCTCTTGAAGCTGGAATTAAAGGTGATTTTTAGCAATCTGCTGACATGACATGGGAACCAAAGGTGGGGCCTGTGCAAGCCCCACAGAAAGCGTTCTTAACTCCTGAACCATTTCTCCAGCTCCGTATACTGACTGCCCCCTCCAATCCTCAGCCGTCTTTTTTATTTTTTATTAAAGTAATTGCAATTCATATTATTATACTTACTATATTACTACTGCAAGCAAGATTTATAATATGTATCAAGCAAACATCCACACTGAGTTGCTATTGGGAATTTGCTTAGTTCCAATTTACAGTTATTTGTTAAATCACCATGACGGCAATTCTGGCTTTCATGTTGAGAAATAAATGCATTTAACTCACATTTCTTATTCTGGAGGTCAGATTGCTTTCTAGGCAATGTTTTTCTGAAATATTCAGCCTTTCAGAAATCTAAGCATGATTCGTAATAGGAATTTCTGCTAAAACATTTTAAACATTTAACTACTTAGAATAATACTATCAACTTTACCTCCTCAAGGCTTTTTGTGAGAGTACGGTTTAAACATCTACAATATGTTCTTGTCCAAGACTCAGAACAGCTTCTCCACAGTTTTATGATGAAACCTTAATTTCCCCTCAGAGTGTAAAGTGGGACTTACTCTCATTTAATGGTCACTGCCGTCTTCATCTCTATTTCTATGGATGTTCTGAAAGCATCAGGTGCTCATGAAATTTGTCTTGATTTTGTTCCCTTATCTGACAACATCCCAGTGGGTAATTTTATTGTTGTTGTTGCTGTTGTGGTTTGTCTGTTTTAAGGACAGGGTCTCATTGTAGCCCAGGCTAGGCTCCAACTTGCTATGACAATAATAGCCTTGACCTTGTGATCCCCTGTTAATCCCAGATTTGCAAGGAGAATGACTACAAACACAGATTTTATTGATGTAAATAAATATCACAGCAAATCAGTGGCTGTCTCCCTCTAAGGTAGGTTCATGAGCCAATTTCCCCCATCCCTTCTTAGGGCAAAACCATAAAATGGGGGATTCTACATAAAAGCATGTTTACAGAAGTGAGACGAGGCAGCTAAGGAGAGTCATGAAACAATGGTTGCAGAACATTTCCAGGAACAGGTGACTTTGGAGGGTGTTGGTTTACAGTACATTCTATGGTTACTGGGGTAGGGCAGAGTCTAGGTTATGAGAAACAGAAACAAGTTTTATGGTAAACAGAAACTAACTGAACTCAAGTATCAAAACAGCATCTTATTATAAATGGAGGCAGGCTGGTTTCTCACCTCTCAATATTATTATGTGGATACTCACCATGCCCAGTTTTGGCGATGCAGGTAAGCAAACCAAGAACCTTGGGCATCATGCTAGCTAATCTCTCTGTTGCCTGCTTTCCTAGCCCACAAATGTGATTCTGATTGACTTTATTAGTCACGTTTCCTGTGGCTGTAACCAAATAATTGGCATGAATCAATTTAATGGAGGAAAGCTTTATTTTGACTCGGGGCTTGAGAGTATAGTTTGTCATGGTGAGGATGGCAGGCCACGAGGAAGCATTTCAGTCTGTGGCAGCAGCAATATGAAACTGCTTGCTCATATCTGGGTGGCTCAGGAAATAGTGAAAGAGGGGTTCAGATGCCAGCAGACTTTCTCCTTTTCCCCTTAAAAAATTTATTTTTATTATTTTAATTATGTATGTGTCTATGCATGTCTTTGTGCGGGTATGTGCAAGTGAGTGCAGGGGCCTGCGGAGGTCAGAGGAGTCAGGCTCCCCAGAGTCAGTTACAGGTGGTGTTGGATACTGAACTGGGTTCCCTCAAAGAGTAGTGCATGCTCTTAACCACTGAGCTACCCCACGCCTGCCTTTACCCATCTGATCCAGTCTGGGTTCCCAGCCTATGGTGTAATGTTGCTCACATTTAGGGAAGGTCTTTTCACTTCAGTTCATCCTTTCTGGGACCACTCTCATGGGAACATCCAAAAGTATGCCTCATTCATGGCTCAAGCCTTCTTAATCCAACCAGGCTGGCAATTAAAATTAGCTACTGCAATGATGCATCTGTTATCTTTAATATTCAAAATGTTCCTTTCCCCCTGATACCTTTGCCTATTGTACTGCTTTTAGATGTGGCTTCGGAAGCTCTGCCTGGATAGGACCTCTGTCTACACTGATCTGCCCCTATGACTTCCCACAGATTTACCTGTATGACTTCCCATAGATTTGCCTCTGTGACTTCCCACAGATCTCCCTCTATGACTTCCCACAGATCTACCTCTGTGACTTCCCACAGATCTGCCTCTATGATGACTTCCCACAGATCTGCCTCTATGACTTCCCACAAATACTCATCACCCCAGGGTCCCCATCTGTAGCAGGCTGTTAATAACTGTCTGTTCTCATGGGACTGAGGTCTCATTACATGGAAAGTCTTTGTGTCAGTGCTCAGCACTCACTGAGTGCTCAATAAATGCTTATTATTATTCTTTTCTCACTTTGACACTTATTTTTACAGCTATCTATATTGGAATGTGTCATTTGATTCCCAAGGCTCCCTGTGTGTCTGTAGCCCCCCCCCCCCCCCAGTTCTTTTCTTTCTTGGGTTTCCTATGAAGAATTCTCCAGAAATTCCCTATTTGGTGATTTTTCAGGTAGAGTGAAATGAAGTGGCTTTGTGTGGAGAACAGCTGGCCATCTTGAACTAAGCAGAGGAAGGAAAATAGCAATCCTAAACAGGCAGCTGCTGCTTTTGAAGA
>NW_026068189.1:885986-985740 GCF_014885135.2 Alexandromys fortis
AATTATATGTTAGAAAGGACAGTGGATTTTAAATGAGAAGACCCATGCCAACCCTTGGGCCTCTTGAAAACCTCACTAAATTAAAGGCTGTTTCTCTTCCATCCTGAATTTCTTCTTTCTTGTGGAATTATGTTGAAGGATGTTCTCCATCCTAATTGTTAGTTACCTAGCCACTTCTGCTTTGACGCTCTCTGGATTCAAATATTACTACTTTGTGGCTATAATTATAGAAAACTGCACACATTGGGTCATCAGCATGGCTTAATGGGTAGAGATGTTTGTCATCAAGCCTGACAACCTCAGTTTGATCCTTGGGCCCCACAGAGTAGAGATAGTGAACTAGCCCCATAAATTGTCCTCTGTGCTTGCTGTGCATGAGTGCATGAACATATATACAAATGCACATTAATAAAACAATTAATTCAAAAAGATGTAATGTAAGTTAAATAAAACTGTACACATAACCATTCTGTCTAGACGTGTTCATTTCTAGAATATTTTGGAATCAGAGAGAGACATTCTAGCTTTGCCTCAGAATTACCATATTTCTGTGTTTTTATCTCTGTAACATTCTCATACTAGCCTTCAGCAGAGCAATAATTATTGAAATTAGATATTGTTGAGAGCCTAAGAAATTATTCCTTTTTAAGGAAAGAAGGACCTCTGCTACCCCCTACATTCAGATCTCCCTCAAACCTGGTGCCTCTGAGCAGGGATCACCACCTTTTATTCTTTACCCTTTTGGTCCTTGCCAGATTCCAGCCTTCCTCCACCACCAGGGGTTCTCCTGATGGCTCACATGGTGAGGAGACCCATGTAAGTTACCTATAAGTTCACTTCTAAGTCCCCTCCATTCAGGTGGCTCCAAAGCCCTGTGCTTGCCTGTTTTCCGGGGAAGACAAACTCCTCCCATGTGGTTGGGGGACTCAGGCCTTTCCCTCCCTTTTGAAATATGCCAGATTCCTGACTTGGATCATTCAGCTGCAGCATCTGGCCTCATAACCCAGGGCCAGTCTGTATTACCAGAGGGAACTTGTTCCAAGCTCCTTAATAAAGCTGTTGAAGGTACCAGACTCTAACTGACAAAAAGACGACCTGGGATAGATGCTGTAGTTCTAAACACCGGACAGACACAGACATTGACATTTAGTCATGCTATGGATCAGCTCCCTGATGAACATTTTAAACATCTCTGTTAAAAAAGAAGAAGAGGAGAAGGATAAATCAAAAAAGAAAGGAAAAAAGATAGAAGGAAAACTAACAGGAGCTCCAGATGTGGAAAGTCCAAAGGAGAAATAAAACACACACACACACACACACACACACACACACACACACTTAATGGGTATCCTCTAAAAATCTATAAATCTCATTTTAGTGGTCCTTAATGAAAATGAAATAGAAGAATTCTCAGACAGAAGTTCAGGAGACCCAACAAAAATTGGGAATTATAGGCCAGTATCCACATCAAATAGATGCAAAATTATCAACACTATACTTGCAAACCAACTTCAATAATGCATATACAGATTATCCACCAAGATCAAGTCAGCTTCATCCCAGAGAAACAGGAAATATTTAACTTAAGTAAATGAATAAAATAAACACAATATGCCATATATATCACAGAAACCACAAGCTTATCTCAGCAGACACAGAAAAGGCCTTTGATAAAAGCTAATAATATCAATTCATGGTAGAAGTTCAGGAGGATCTAGAGATACAAGGAGATATTCCAACATATATACAAGTATACAGGAAGCTCATAGCCAACCTTAACTAAACGAAGAAAAACTCAACTATTTGTTAGGAACCACCCACATTGCAGAAACAGGTCCACCCTCAGCTCCCCATCAGCGACTCAATGCCAGCAGCCATGTCATCACCAGCCACCAAATGCTGCATGTGCACCCACCATTATGGCCCATTCTCTGCTCTGTCTCTCTCCCTTTCCCTCTGGATCCATTTCTTTAACTCTCTGTCTCTCTCGTCTCCACTCAGAGGCAGCCTTTTGCCCCCTTCCCCCGCCACATGAATCTCTGGCATGAGATCTGTTGTGTGGTATGACTTCTGCAGCTTCTCTAAGCTCTGATTTGCCAAGGTCCTCTTCCGTCACAGGAACCCGAACAATTTCCACTAAAACCAACAACAAGATGAAGATGTCTATTCTTCTCCCTTATGTTCAGTATAGTGCTTGAAGCCACAGCTAGAGCAATAAGAAATGAAAGGGAGAAAGACAGAATACAAATGGAGAATGAGGAAACCAAAGTATCTTTATTTGCAGATAATATTATTTAATATCCTCCCAGACAACTCCCACAGCTGATATACTCATTCATCAAAGTAGAAGGATATAAAATCAACACGGAAAAATAAGTAACCTTTTTATTTACAAACAACAAATATACCAAGAAGTATTTGGGGGAAATAATCCCATTTATAAAGCCTAAAAGTACTGTAAGAAATCTAATCAGGGAAGTGAATGACTTTTACAGTAAAAACCTTAAGACAGTGTAAAAGGAAACTGAAGAAGAAAGCAAAGGATGGAAAATCTCCCTGTACATGGTAAGACCAATATTGTGAAAATGGCTATCCTACTAAAAGCAGCCTGCAGACTCAATCCAACCCATATCAAATTCACTGATTTAGATAATGATCTTAAATTTCTTATGGAACCACGGAGACCCAAGATAGTTAAAAACAAACCCGAACACCAAAAAATTATGGATTAATGTCCCAGATTTCAAGTTTTTCTACAAAGCTAGAACAGCAAAACCAGCATGGTACTGTCTTAAAAACAGGTATATTGATCAATTGTAATGTAGAATTGAAGACATACATCTAATCCCACACTTCTGAAGCCACCTGATTTTTTGATAAAGAGGCAAAAAAAAAAAAAAACCCACACTGGAGAAAGAAGACATCTTCAGCAAATGGTTCTTATCAAACTGGCTAGCTACATGTAGAAAAATGATACTAGTTCCTCCTCTTTTACCGGGCACAAAACTCAACTCCAAATGGATCAAAGATCTCAATTTAAGATCTTGAAATTTAAATCTGATAGAAGAAAAGGTACTTAGGTACAGGAAAGGCCATTCTGGACAGGATCTTGTTAGCATAGGCATTAAAAGCAAGAATTAATTATTAGGGTCTTGCAGAGCTAAAAAAGATTTTATACAGCAAGTGACACCATCATTAGGGGGAAGGGGCAGCCTCCAGAATGCGAGAAGATCTTCACTGCCTTTACATCTGACACAGGGTTCATGTCTAGAGTACATAGAAATCTAAAACAACTAAATACACATCAAGAAACAAACAACCTAACTTAAAAAACTTCTCAAGCAGAGATTTCTCAAAAGATAAAACACAAAGGGTTGAAAAGACACTCAAAAATAGTCAGCATTCTTAGGTATCAGGGAAATGTGCATTGAAACTACTTTGAGATTTCACCTTACCCCAGTGGGAATGGTTAAGATTAAAAATTAAGTGATCAGGCATGTTGGCACACAGCTTTAACAACAGTACTCAGGTGGCAGAAGCAGCTGGATTTCTGTGAATTCATGGTAAGCCTCATTTACATAGAGTGTTCTAGATCATCCAGCATCCCACAGTGAGACTTGACTCAAACAAAACCGAGATAGATAGATAGATAGATAGATAGATAGATAGATAGATAGATAGATAGAAGAAAACAAACAACCGACTACTAATGCTGGTGTGAGAGTGGCGAAAGTAGACCATTAATCCACCACTTCTAGGATTGCACACAGTGCAGGCACCATGGAAATCAGTGTGCAGACTCCTTAAAAAGGGCAGAAACAGATCTGCCTCATGATCCAGCCACAGGACACAAAAAGGTCATAAAAAAATCTACTATTATAGAAGCTTTCTAAAATATATGCATATAAAAAGAGCTTAAATGGAGTCACCCAATAATGGGTGACAGTGTCTCTACTAGATACAGAGGATATCAAAAAAGCAAAAGCAAACCAAACAAAAAGATAACCCAGTGTTACAAATGGCTTACATTTTTTGGAGTTGCTGCCAAGTGAGGTCCCGAAACATTACAGGCTCCTGCCAATGCTCTCAGTTACCCTCCAGAACTAGCAAGGTTCTATTGATGAACACATCACGTACCTGGGCCATAGAGCATGAATAACCAAGATGAATAACCAGTAATTTAGAAGCTTCATCACTACCACATAGCTTTGGAGTGCTGGGAAGGTGTTGTGCTCACTACCAGAGGAGAGAAGTAATTTACAGCAATTCACAGCCCAGCTGCGAATCCTGTTGTTGTGTAGCAGTTTCTGCCATGACTGAAAAATCCCATCCCTTAGGAAAGTTCCATAAGATAGAAAGTAAACAACTCAACCAGGTTCACTTGGCCCCTCCTTCCCTAGAGTGTATAATAGAGTCTGCTGAGAGTACTCTCAGAGGAGCCAAGCTGCAAAGTAGAAGGACCCCAGACCAGTTACCTCGAAGAAGAAACCAAGCAACCTACCGAGGCACTGGGAAAGGACACTCTCCAGCCTACTAGGCCCCTAAAGGTTGTGCAGTATGCTACAGGCTTCCTGCTTTTATGAGCTGTCAGTCATGCTGCTGGGGCGGGGCTTGGTACAATTGCTGTCTTTGAGTCATTTATGCTCCTAGAAGTAAGCCCTCACCCACATTCCTGTCTACTATAAGACCCATCTCTAAGTTGGATTTTGGTGGCGTCTGTACTTTAGTCTGCTGTGGGCTTGCTATGTGGTGTGAGACGATATGTGTGTGGTGCAGCTCCTCATTGTGAAGTCTGTCACACAATACAATTGGTGTCTGAACAGGGACTGGACAGAGCTAAAGATGAGCTATGGGGGAGTGAGGGCTTGTATGGGTAGTAAGACATGCAGCTCAGGCTAAGCAACCTCAAGAGAGAATACATATGCTAAGAAATTAAAAAAAAGGATCAGCTTTTAATTTACAAGAGTTCTAGATGTACAGAATTTTCCCTTAAAAATCGTTATACACAATAAATACAGTACAAAAAAAATCTTTATCTTACAGTACTAGTTTTGTCTCCAAGATTTCAAAACGTGGCATGGTGGACTGGAGGCAAAAGAATACAGGGAAGACGGCTTGGGAGGAGGAAGACCCCGTGTCTTGTTCCTCGGGAAGGATGGGGGTGGTGGGAATCTCTATTACTCTCTCGTGCATATACACACACAGGATGACTCTGGCGTGTGCACGTATGGATGGGACGCAGGTACTTTGGGACACTGGCTTGAGTCCTCGCTTCCTAATTTTCCAGGCTCTGCAGGGAACGGGAAGTGAGCCGAGCCTGTCTGAAGGTCTCACACAGCTCTGAGCGCCCTGGACAGCGATCCATGAAGCCAATCAAATAAGGCCTGGTATTCAGATGTTACCAGTGCGTCAACCCAGTAGCCCCTGAGCCCACAGCACCCCCTCCACCACCACCTCAGGCCTTCCAGATGGTAACTGCCCCCTTTCCTGCGTTGCCCCAGCCAAAAGCACTTCTGGAAAGATTTCACCAGGTGCCATCTGGGATTGTCCTCCAAAATAAGGCTGGAGGCACCCCCACCACCCCACAAATGTCTACAACCCTGGGGCCCCTCTCCAGTACTACAGCCTCTGTGCTAGTCAGCAGACAGGCACCACCTGGTGCTCCTGCCGCCTCCAGCCATGCCCCTGCCTCCACATCTATGGCCACCACAGGTCTCCCTCCTTTACTTCCTGCCGAAAGCTAAGAAATTTTTTTATACAAAGTTCCTTTCTCTGTGGTGTGTGTTAACATGTCTTTGTACTGTGGCGATAGTTGTGTGGTTCTTGGTATGGGTAGTGAGATGTCCCACTATGGCTGAGCCACCAGGGTTAGGGCTGTCTGAGGGAGGCATGTCAGGATGAAGTCTTCATCTGTGTGCTATGGAGTGGAGTGACTACTTGATAAGTGGTATTCAGCATGTGAGTACAGGGATGCTCTGAAAACCATTGAGGTTTTCGAACAATGGTTCTCAATCTTCCTAATGTTGCAACCCTTTATACAGTTCCTCATATGATGGTGATTCCCAGATACAAAAATATTTTCATTGTTACTTCATAACTGTAATTTTGCCACTGTATTAATCATAATACAAATATCTGATATGCAAGGCATCTGACCCATGACTACTGTGAAAGAATCAGTTGATCCCCAAGGGGGTCACAACCTGCAAATTGAGAACCACTGGCCTAGAGGGCATTTTGTGGTCTTTGAGATTAATACACAGGGGCTGAAATAGTTAGCAATAGTAGGGGAGGTTGCCTGGATACTGTTATCTATAGTCAGAAATGAATCTGAGACAGAGATAGTGGCCAAGTCTCATCTTGTTTCTATAAAGGAGAAATTGCAAGATAGAGGCAGATGCAGCTAGAATCTTCCATGTTAATCTTTGATCTAACAAATAAATTAGATAAATGAGAAGATGAGAGAGAGGTAGTAAGAATGACAGGAGATACATGATAGATCCTGCCTTTGCTAGAAGAAAGAGGTAAAATCTAACATGCAGGTGGGGTCTTTGAAATGGTCCAGAGCAAGAAACCAAGGTGATCAGGAAGCACTCAGCCCTTGAGCTGCTGGAATTAGGGAAGAGTTTTAAACCAGTCATGAAAGAGCTTGTCATAGTGTGGCTTGTGAGGCCATGGGACATGGGAGTGGATACAATCAGTCTGACTTCTATGGAGGCAGAAAAACTGAATAATTTAACTATCCATCCCTCCTGAAGGCAGAGGCTGCTTAACCTGAGACAGTGTGGGGGAAATCACGTCCTGATAGACTGGCTTATCAGAGCCATTAGAAACACTTGATTATCCCCTTCTGAGGTCCCCACAAATAGTAGAGCCTGGAGGGCCATAGAGGGGGGAGAGACACTATTGTGGGAACTAGTAGAAAAGCTGTGTTTGGAGTCCAATTCTGTAGGACAGATAGAACAATGTTGGCTGAGATGTTAAAGAAAAGGTTGGCTAAGGAGGGACCTGGAGATAGTCTGGGGCTTTGGTGGCTTTGGTTGGTCAAGGTCTTTATAAAGTAGGAAAGGCTTTGGTAGATCTCAGGGGCTTAGAACAGCATGCAAAGAGTGCCCCAAATGTAAAAGAGCAACCTAAAGGAGACAAGAAAAGGGCAAAGCTGGGGGAAAGTTCTGGCTGAATTATTTGATAAATGTGATAAGATTTGTGTTGAACTGGAGTTTCTAAGGAAAAAAAAATATACAAAAGCTCAATTCTGTGCTAAGGAGCTTTGGAGACGTTGAAGCCAGAGGAACAGTTCACAGAAGGCAGAAAAACACAGGGGAAGAAGATGCCCCCTGGGTAATTATACCCACAGACTATGTAAGGGTCAGAGAATGGCCAGAGATAGACCCCAGACTCAAATAGCATGCAAGCAAACAGCCAGCATGCGGGGTCTACCATTTGTGCAGAATGGCAACCACGAGAGCAGCATGCAGGCTCCTTTTAAGCGTAGCTAGGGGAATTCCAGGAACAGATAGATCATCTTAAGCGTGACTGATGAAACAACCAGTTACATTAGTACAATTTTTATTGGCTGAAGGTTTAGCTTTTTCATTTTTGGACATGCTTGGGCAGGTCTCGGTATGTTTCAGCAGGATTAAAGGAGCTGTTATTTTTGCTCGTCATCTTAAGATATTGTGGGCAGGCTCTGGCCCTGTATGCGCTCTGCTCTCTCACTCTGTGCTGTCAGGGGTGTTGTTTACTAATGGCCCTTTGTTTGAAATAATCCTTGCCTGCTGAACTGTTGATCTGACTGTAAAATGGGGGGAGTTCAGACCTCTCAACTAAGGATGGTGTATTTCTCTCCAGAAAAAGGTAATGCTAGGGGTGGAGATGGTTTGTCTGGCCAGAAACTCTTCCATCAGCTAAGAATTGTGCATCAGGAGGCACCAGCTACAGCTACAGTGCCAAACCAGGACCTCTTGGACCCAGTGAGCCAGAAGGAACAGCAGAGGTGGGCTGGGCCATGTTCTCCCTTGGCCTGGGGTGGTAGGTTGAGCACATTAAATCAGGCCCACTGGGCTCATCCAGTGTGGGGAAATGTGGGGACAGGATATGGGAATGCAATGGCTCAGAGAAAGTGACTTAGCGCTGCAGAGAGCTAATTAAGTTAGCACCTCTTATCCATACTTTTGTATCAAACTTTGAGCAGTGGATGAGGTAATTGATAGAATTGGAAGGGGCATTTCTGTGTCATATTGGATCTTTTATTTCAACCTCAGTAGCTCCTTAGCTGTGAACTTCTGAGGTCTCCTCACACTTGCTCAGAACAGATAACAACAGACATTTCGAATGCTTCACTGTGGTGGTTTGTTAGGAATGGCCCCTGAGGGCTCACGTATTTGCTTGCTTGGTCATCAGGGAATGGCACTACTTGAGAGGAATTAGGAGGTGTGGCCTTGTTGGAGGCAGTGTCATTGGTGTTTCCCAGGCCTGAAGCTTTGTCAACCAATTATCTTTAAGAGGTGGGACCAAGTTAGGGTGTGGCCTTCTGGTGCTGGAGAAAAATGGGCAAGTGGCCCAGGTGCACTCTCTCTGTATGCTTCCCTTGCAGCACAGCTGAGCTTGGACTTCTCCTTCCTGTTTTATGAGTTTTTGCCTTATAATAAATAAAGATATAATTGTTTTATCTTTTAACTAGCCTGGTTATTTCCTGAACCGAGTTAACTCAACACAAGCCAGTCCTGTTGTCTGTCTCTTCCTAATGCCAGAGGATCCAGATGTAGAAGTCTCAGCTCCTTCCCCAGAACCATGTTTGTCTATGTGTCGGTATACTCCCTGCAGTGATGAACATGGATTAAACCTCCAGCCTTTAAGCCAGCTCCAGCTAAAGGTTGTCCTTTATAAAAATTGCTGTAGTCATGGTGTCTCTTCATACCAATAGAACAATGACTAAGATATTTGCCAAGGTTAATTCTGTGACCCCTGATTGTTATGGGATGGCAGTGGTTCAGGATGGTGCCTGATGCTGCCCATCCTCTGGAAAAGGGTTTGTTATATAATGGCATGCTGTTACCTTCTGAGTGTCTAACAGATTTAGAAAGGTATTTAAAGTGTGGCACTAAACCTTCCTAAAGCTACAGCCCCTTAATACAGTTTCTAATGATGTGGTGACCCCCCAATCATAAAATTATTTTTGTGACCAGACAGTGGTGGCACACACCTTTAATTCCAGCACTTGGGAGGCAGAGGCAGGTGAATCTCTGTGAGTTTGAGTTCCAGTTACAGAATGAGTTCCAGAATTGGCTCCAGTGTTACCAGCTACTAGGTAACACTGTCTCAAAAAATATTTTCATAATAGTAATTTTGCTACTGTTATGAATCATAATGTAAATATAGGATATGCAGATTATCTTAGGTGACCTCTGTGAAAGGGTCATTTTTTCTTAGTTCAACTCTGTGAAAAGGTCATTTGAACTTCAAAGGGGTCATGACCCACAGCTTGAGAACCAGTGGTCTAAGGAAATAGAAACAGGAGACTAGTCTGTACAGATGCAAGGGTTAGACACACCTGTGAAATCTTACAGGTATTATGGTCTGGTAAGACGTTGATCAAATCTTACAGCAGTCTATGCATGTAAAGATAAAGAAGATATAGGTACTTGGGGAGTATTAGACTTTTATATCCCATATTTTCTAAGCTACCCATCCTCTGTATAACTTGATAAAGAAGAGTAATATATAGGATTGGAACAAAGAGTCTCAAGGGTCTTTTGAATAGGCTAAGATCCTTGTAGGACAGGCTAAACAGCTGCTCCACAACCTCAATGTCCCTTCCATTAGAAGTCACCAGGAGTTCAGAAGGCTATAGCTGGGGGTCTGCAGCAAAGGTTACTGGAACATTGGAGTTTTGGTTACAGCATTAGAAAGGAGCAGAGGTTTGGTGCATAGTGCTAGAACAGCAGCTATAATAGGCATATAAAGCTTTGCAGCATGTAGAATTCATGATAGGCCAAACCTCAGGGACCATAAAAACAGATTGTCTAAAAGGGGCTGGGTTGAAGGCCTTCAGGTCAGACCTCCTTCTGCTATGTCACAGAATCAAATTCTACAAAGGCCCCGTGAACATATACTGCAACGAGGTGATATGTCTGCCAGTCTCATCACAAATGCCATGAAGCCCAGTCTAGGACCAGTGTCTATTAAGGCTCTGAGCATCCTCCAGTAATTGAAGCAACAGCTAAGCCAGATAATGTACTGGAAGGGATTTCTGCTATCCCTATAGATGTTTGGTACACAGATGGTACTAATAGGCACACCAAAGGAGAATAGGAAGCTGTAGCAATACAAATGAATACAGATACCACGTGGCTAGAAAACGGAGAAGGAAAAAAAAGCCAATGGACTGATTTAAGAGTTAACCTCATCCAGTAACTGATGGAAGCAGATGCAGAGATCCACAACTAACCACTAGGCCAAGCTCCCAGACTCCAGTAGAAGAGATGAAGGAACGATAATATGAGCAAAGGGGTAAAGAACATAATGGGGAAACCCACAGAAACAACTGACCCAAACTAGTGAAAACTCACCAACTCTGGGCTGATGGCTGCAGAACCTGCATAGGAACAAACTAGACCCCCTGAATGGAGGTGACAGTAGGTGAATTGGGCAGCTTAAGAGGCCACTGGCAGTGGGTTCAGGATCTATCCCTTGTTCATGAACTGCATTTTTGGAGCCCATTTCCTATGGGGAGATACCTTGTTCAGCCTAGACACAAGGAGGAAGGCCTTGGTCAGGCCTCAACATGGTGATGTGACATACTTCTTTATCTCACCATGGGAAGCTATACCCTCTCTGAGGAGCAGATGGGGGTTGGGGTAAAGAGAAGATGAGGGGAACATCAGGATGAGGGGATAGAAAGAGAAGTGAGATTGAAATATAAAATTAAAAAATAAACTTTCCAAAAAGTTTTGGATAGTAATAACTCATGAGACTTGGCTTATGACAATCTATACTGACAGTTGAGCTGTATATGGTAGCCTTACTTTATGGACCAGTGGGAAGAGGAAGACTGGCAGTTGCTCAGCTAGTCATGGTTAGGGCAAAAAATTTGAAAAAAAAAACCCTAGAACTGAGTTCAACAGAAATCATAATCCCTGGTTATTTTCCAAGTGTTAGTCCACAGCTCGTTAACCCCCCCTGGGAATCATGAAACAGACACCTTTACCAAGGTGTGGATCATTTTCCCCCAGGTACAACTGGAAGCTGCCCACTAGGTCCATACAAAATCTGGTCATAGGGGAACCAAAAAAGGTTGAAAATTATCTAAGACTGCTGTCATTCCGGTGAAATATTTTGTGTGCTATTCAAAAATGGAAGACCCATTTTCTGATTGCAGCCTTGACAAATGGATGCTCAGATGGAACATAAATCAACCTGTCCCATAAGGGAATAGCAGTAGAGCCCAGAGTGTGTGTGCCTGGCAGAAGCAGAAACCAGCAGAGCTCTCTGGGAGGGTGAAGTTTAAACTAACCAAGCCACTTTGCAAGGCCACTCTTCAGCTCAGTGCGATGTCTGAAGGCTGCCCAGAGGGCTCCAGGTTTCCAGCTTTCACGAGTTGTCACTCATGCTATGGTGGGCTTTGGTGGGGCAGCTGTATTTGAGACATTTCTGTTCTTGGAAGTAACCCCATCACCTATATTTTTGTAAGTACCTCGAATGAAACAAATTGGCTGACAAAGTTGGACTTGGGATGTATCTGAACTTTGGTCTGTCATGAGCTCTTTATCTGGGATGAGTAGATGTGTGTGTTTCATCTCCTCAGGAAATGTCTGTCACACAATAGCAGAAAGTGATAAAGTGACTGTAAGGCTTGTCCATTTGATGCCGTAAATGTCATAGCAATGGCAAAATCCTTTCTGATTGTGTTTAAGACCCACTCTACAAGATGACACTCATGCTTTGCATTGTTATCGGGGCCACGACCCCGTGGCTAGGCGGGTAATAAACCTTGACTACTATTATTCTGCCAAATGGTCATACTATCAAACTGATTGCTAATGACATCGTTGGATCTCTCACCCCTCACCAGAGAAACCACTTTCGCAGTAGATGATTAACACAGAGACCCCCATGTGAGTTTGTTCAGAATGGGGAATGTTCAGACCTAAATGGGACATCAGCTTCACATTTATTACTTCTTCCCAAGGTTGAGGGACCATTAGGGAAGAAGAGGTGGAAAGATTGTGAGAGTCAGAAGCTGTGGGTAATTGCTAGGGAAAAAAAAATGTGTTCTGAACACAACAGGGCAGCTACAGCTATGAACTCACAGCTACAGCTGTGTTAGGGTGCATAAGATCTGGGGATGCTCTAGCACTGTGGAAAAAGGGCATGGGCTTGAATCTCATGCCTAGCTGAGAAGGTATTGACAATAGACTGCTGCTGGGAAAGGGAAAGTGGGTGTTCTTTATGGGCGTGGAGCTTGGGAGGCTGCCCATGCTCCAGTGGATGGCCACACATTCGAGAATTTATGGGCAACACAAACTAGACTTGATGGCTCAAGAAAGCAATAAAGATTCAGAGTCTGGAAGGCAGGGAAGAGGGGCAGACCTAGGGCAAGTTGGGAGAGGGGAATAAAATGTTAACTATTTATTGTCAAAATTCTCAAAGACCTAATATATATGTGTATAATATATAAAATATTACACAATGTAATGAAATATATAATAATAGTATATTATACATAATGTATAACATAATATGCGTAATATAATGTAATAATAATATAAAAGTATATATAATATAAAATAATAACTATATTAAAACATTGGTGGGGGAGATAGCTCAGACAGTAAAATGCTTGCCTTACAAGTTTGAGTTTGAGCCCCAGAACTAACAAAAAATTTGGGTGTGGTACTGTTTATTTATAAACCCCAGTTCTAGGGAAGTGGAAACAGGGGGATTCCTGGCACTTTCAGATCAGCCAACCTAGCTCAATCAATGAGTATCAAGACAGTAAGAGGCTGTGTCTCTAAAACTTAGGTAGACGGTCCCTGAGAAACAGTATCCATGGTTGACCTGCGGCTTCTACACATACACACACATGCCCCCCCCCCCCAATATTTGTCTGTCTATCCACAGAGACAGGTAAAGCTATTATGTCAACAGCTTGTTATAGTCTGAATGTATTTCTTGTATTGATACATTGACATTCTAACTATAGGCATTTCAGAATGGGACCTCACTTGGAACATGGTAACTGTGAACTTCATTGCTTAAGAATAAGTCAGGTGAGCAGAGTGGGTTTCTTCATCACTACACCTGGGAAATCTGTCCAAGCAGAGATTAGCATTTGATGAGAAAAGCGGCGGAGATTGAGGCGTTGTCCCCTACAATCCAGGAGACACCAACAACCGCCAGCAGGTTCTAGCAGTTACAGGAGAGGCATGGGGCAGATCTCCCTCAGCCGCCAGAAGGGTGCCACTCTGAGGACATGCTGGTCTTGGACTCTGCAGTCTAGAACTGTGATACTGTACATTTTGTATTACTTCCGCCAATTAGTCTATAGTAGTTTGCTTCTTTGGCTGTAGAAAATACAAAATTTTATTCATCCAAATTTAAATCAAATTATTTATTTATTTAGTTTTTGCTTTTGCTTTTTGAGATAGAGTTTCTCAGTAGTTTTGAGGCCTGTAGACCAGGCTGGCCTTGAACTCACAGAGATCTGCCTGCCTCTGCCTCCCATGGTATGTGCCACCAGCACCCAGCCCAATTTTATTTTAATTGATTAAATTTTGCACATGCGTACTGTGCATACAGGCCACTCTCTACCATCCCATTCAACCTCCTTTTTCCCACAAATTTTCTCTCACACTCCTCATGTATGTCTGTCTGCCTTTCTCTATCTGTCTCTCTGTGTGTGTTCCACCGAGTTTAACCAGGACCATCCGTTTGATCATCAGTGTGCGATCTTTCGGAACCTAGTGGGCTTAACAACAGGTGCACAGCTAAAAACAGCAACTTCCCTCTCTCGGAATCTGTCTATTGATTTACTGGTAAGAGGTAAGACCTGGAGAGACCTGCCCCCACTGTGACTGATTATTGACAGGGTCAGTCTTGTGAAGTTCCGTTGAGGAAGTGCTTCTATTGCACCACCAGGCACTGGGCCTCGTCCTACAACTCATGTGGTATGCATGGTGGTCCTTTGTCTTGTGGCTTCACCTTGCTCAGCAGCATTGGTTAAATTCCATTGTCTTTGCCTTGGGCTTCTAGGCATTATTCAGATTGCTAGGTAGGGTTTATCAGGGCTTCTGACTGATGCTAGTGGAGTCAGCCCACGCCTGCTCATCTTCTAGTTGCTCTCTTGCACGGTTCTGGTTCAGACTGTGCTGTTGAGAAATGTTGCTCACCGTAAGAAGGGGAATCAGGGTGGAACCTGGGGATAAACAGTCCAGAGCTTATTGTTGAGGCCACCTTCACAGATGATGAGTTTTAGGTTCCCGCTAGACTGATTTGACAAATGTCACTGCAAAGAATTAGTGGAATTAGGAGAGGGTTCAGACCATCTTTCTGTTTCTGTTTTAGTGCTTAGCTCTGAACTGAAGAAAGAGCTCTTCTGGCTTTGTTGTGCTCCTTTCAGCTTATCTGCCAGGGTGGATCATGTCAGGGCTGCCTTTTTCTGAAGAGCGACAGAAATCACGCTGGACTCTGGGACATGAAGCGTGTGAGCATCACATTTCTTTAGAGCTAAGTCTCGCTGGGTTGTTTGTGCCTAAATCTCTCCTCCAGGTTGTACTCTGCCCTGCTCGGTTCCCTCACTATACATCGAATGCTTGTTTTCTTTCCAAATGATGTGCTTCTGCCAGGCATGCTTAGGCTTCCAGCGGCTGCTCTGGAGAAAGCTTGGCGGGAAAAGGCTGTTCATTTGGTATACACCCTAGAAAAAATGTAAATATGATTTGTGAAGGGCCAGGTTTGATTGTATTGCAAACAATGACTTTCAAACAAAATTCTGATTGGATAATTTCTTCACTAAGAGACTTTGTAAAAGTTAAAGAGGAACAAGACTAACGTAAACAAAACACTAGGTTCATCATTCTGGTACATCCACCATGCTGTCCGCTAGTGACTTCCTATTAACCATTTTCCCCCTCACTTCTTAGCCTTTTGTCCTCTTCCTGCATCAACTCTAGCAGCTTGTACCCTCACACTCTTTCATCTAGGCCCCCCATTTTCTTTGGCTGGCTATCCTATTGTCCTCAATGTCAGTTTCTCTGTTACCATGAATGGAGTATGTAGGCAAATGAAGAAGTTTAACCTAGAAAATAAGCTGATGAGAATATTTTTCTACATGAAGCTGGGCCAACATGTAACATAACCACATTCAGAATTGTTTCAAATGCATGTGACCCAGTGTCTGATGACAGATCTTTTGCAGACCTCAGAAGCTATGTCACATGACTAGAGTGACCTGGAGAGGAACCCATAGAATGCCTTCTTCTACAATAAACGTCAAGGGTCAAGAAAAAAAAATACAAATTCATGTCAAAATCCTTCTGGCAGTTGAATTATAATTCACCCACATAAACAGAACAGATGCCTGTAAGAGATTTCAAGACAAACACTGGCATATTTTCTGACCATATTCATAAAAGTTTTATCATAATAATTATTATTTAATTTCTGTTATGTTGTTGGATTTAAATCTGAAATTGAAGCCCCAATTCAAAAACAGAAATAATAATGGCAGATAGTGTGTTTCTTGAACTACACCTAGATGAACATTTTTCTCAAGTTTTAGAAAAAGACGACACTTGTAAGTTCATGTTCTGCACACGAACAGGTTGGTGGTTTGTTTCTCAATCAACTCCTCACTGGCCAGGATACCCATACATATTATAAGCACAGGCAAAGTCAGGCACCCAGCAGAAGCTATTGCATGTAGTAGAGTGCTGATTAAAACAGATCTAATGTGTTGACCACAGGTTGGTCTCCAGAACTAAATGTCAAAAATATTTTGGTGAGTGGCATGTGCTTATAATTCCAGAGCTGTAGCAGAGGGGACAAGCACATCTCTGAGACTCCCAGCCTTTAAGTGAGCTCTAGCTCAGTGAGGGACCCTGTCTCACCAAACAAGAGCAGGCATTTCTTGACATTTCTAGTATCCTGGAGTCTCTATTGCAATTTAGGCTTCGTCTTCCCAGCTTCAAATAATGGTCTCTCAGGGCCTCTTTGCAGGGACTCCAACCCAGTCACAGGTTGCCTGGTCTCAGTTGCTGAGGTGGTTGAAATGAAGAAATGTCCCTATAGGCGCATTTGTTTGGGGAGGTTATGGAATTTTGAAGACACAGTCCTTTCTAGATGAATTAGGTCACTGGGGATGGGCTTTGGGAGTGTATAGCCTTGCTCAGCTCCCTGCTGTATCTGCTTTCTGGATGTGGATGGAGATGCTCTCCTGCTTCCTGCTCATGCTGCCATGCTTCCTAGCTATTGTGAACATCTAGCCTTCTGGAACCATGATCCAAACCAAACTTTTCAATAACTTGCTTTTGGTTATGCTATTATAACACAGCAAAAAGATGGTAGCTCAGTGATTGGAGTGAGAATGACCCCCATGGGCTCACAGTTGAATACTTGGTCTCTAGCTAGGGAAACTATTTGGAAAGGATTAGGAGGTAAGGCCTTGTTGAGAAGGTATCACTGTGGGTAGACTTTGAGGTTACAAAAGATTCCCACTAATAATAGTGTATTCTGTCTCTCTGCATCCTACTTGTGTATCAAGATGTGAACTCTCAGCTGTTCCTGCTAATATGCCTCTGCTCTACCATCACTGATGCTAATCCTTTGAAACTTAAGCCCAATGAAACACTTTCGTTTTATAAGATGCCTTGCTCATCAGGCTTTGTCACAGCAATACAAAAGTAGCTAACACCTAAGTTGATATGGAGATAGGGGCTCCTCTTGCTGAAGAACCAGACCACACTGTTCTGTGGAGGAATGAGTTTGAGTCCATGAGACCAGGAGGTGGATGTGGTAGTGTGAGTGAAAACGTCTCCTGTCCATGGGCTCACACATGTGAACACTCACAGATGTTTTCTAGTTAGGGGCTCTATATGGGGGAGGTCATGTGATCTCTTGCTGGAGGAGGTATACACCTGGGTACAGACAATGAGTATGTATAGCCTCTTCCTATTTTCAGTTTTCTCTGGGATTTCTTTGTGTCTTTGGAGATGGCATCTCTCAGCTGCTGGCGCTGTCCTCTGCTCTTAGACTTCACTATCATGCACTCTCCCTCTGGAACCACAAACCAAGACAAAGGCTTTCTTCCCCAAATTCCATTAGTTTATCACAACAACAGAAAGTAACTAACAAAGCTGTTTTCTGAAACCATGAAACGGGACTCCAAATCCTGTCAATCTTGAATCGTCTATGTCTTCAAAACCAGTAGCATGTGGATGCTGCTGCAGGGTTCTGTTGCTGGGTCGAGACATAGCCTACCTCATTTGAACCACAGCCATGTTTGCTTCTATGTGTTGGTCCTGGGTGAACTCTTCCTAGGCCTTTGAGGAGAAGGGAGTCCTTTCTCTTGAGTCTTCAAATGAACATGGGTCTCCATAAGATCGAGTTGTGAGGGTGGCCTTTTTCCCTTAGGAACCTTTCTTTATTGCCCCAGTGTGACATTGGTTTCCCTTCACTGCTACTGATTTCTTTAACAATTAAGGTTTCTTTCTTCTCCCAAATCCCATCCTCCATGTACAGTTGCTTTCTCAGCCTGGTATCTCAGGCTGGATGCTCTCCTGCCTTAAGATGCTGAAGACATTAATCCAGTATGTCTAAACTCACTTTTTTTTTTTTTTTGGTTTTTCGAGACAGGGTTTCTCTGTGGTTTTGGAGCCTGTCCTGGAACTAGCTCTTGTAGACCAGGCTGGTCTCGAACTCACAAAGATCCACCTGCCTCTGCCTCCTGAGTGCTGGAGAATTAAAGGCGTGCGCCACCACCGCCCGGCTCTAAACTCACATTTATCCATGTCTTCACGATATGGGCAGAGTGAAGCAAGACACTTGGCCATCTCACACAAATGGTACTTACCCCTTTTCTTCATCTTTGCTTTCTTCTAGATCCTCATGATCTAGTTCTCCATTGTCTGCATTATTGTCTGCCAAGCTCTCACTAGAAGGACCCATTAAGTTCTGCTTAGAGGACACTCTGGGCTTTCATCGTCCCAACTCCAAATTCTTTCAAACAGGTCAGAAAGCTGAAGAACCGTGTGATAAGGTCGATCATAGAAACAGTCTCATCTCTCCCACCATTCTGTCTTACTATCTTTATCTGTTGCTGTGATAAGTTGCTCTGACAAAATAAACCGAGGGAAGAAAGTGTGTGTTTTGGCTTACATTGTAGGGGCATAGTCCATCATGACTGGGAAGCCAAAGTGGCAGTATCCTGTGACAGGTGGTCCCATCATGCCCACAATCAAGAAGCCAGTGTTGATTGGTGTGTGTCCTACATTGATTCATTCTTGGTCTAGGTTGAGCCATTGGTTTGAAGCATCTTACAGGGACTATTAATTGTTCTTTTTAAAAATAAGATTTCTTTATTCTATGTGAGGTGTTTTGCCTGCATGTATGCATATATATGTATATATATATATATACATATATATTATATGTACATACACACACTTATATGCACCACGTGCTTGCCAAGTGCTCACGGAGAATGATGGATTCCCTGGAACTGGAATTATGTATGGTTGTGAGACACCATATGGGTGCTGGGAGACAAAGATAGCTCTTCTGCAAAAATGGCAAGCGCCATCTTAAACACTGAGCCACAGCTACAGCCCTATTAATTGTACCTGTTTTCTGTTACATTATCGTTCTAATGATCTATTGCCTTCTACATGGATTCTACTTACCCCCATGCAGCATTCCTTTGTTGGATAATTGTCATTATGATACCACTTCCAAAAGGCTGTGATGACCTCATCATAGAGTGGACATGGCAAAAGCTATTCCACCAGTCAAGGGCTGACTTGGATTTCTGTCCTTCTTTGAATTGGTCAAGCTTCCATGTAGAAGATATTGAACAACAGAAGGAACAAGAGAGACTGATTATACAAGTGACCAACGTTTGATCACCTATACTAAAAGGTGTACATCAGACCAGCATTGCAGGAAGCCAAGTCACACTTCTGCATCATTGCTCCATTATGGTCCAAGTGTAATCAAATCCACATGAGCTCCACGCCTGTGGGTAGGACTTGGGACAAAATTAAACAGCTCTTATTTTTCCTCTGCCTATGATTTTCCAATTGAGGAATAGTGAAGAAAGTCAAATGTGGCCCCCAAACTGAATACTTCTGCTTTGCTCATTCCCATGTCCTCATGCCAACCTCCTGTCAGAGTGACGTGAAGCCTTCCCTTCCTCTCTCCTTTTTATCTCAGTGATTTCCTCTGCCTCTGCCTTCCTCTGATCTCTGCCAAGCTCAAGGGCTGGTGGCCAACTCCCTTGCTACAGGAATTTATGACTAAACAGATTGTTTGTTCTTAGTTACATGGTCTTTACTTATTTCCAAAGTTCCTAGCAATAAAGAAGAAAGGGCAATCTCACTAATTAAGAATAATGAGCATCTGGGTGTGAAGGAGGAGGAAGTTCTGAGAAGGGTAAAGAAGAAAAGGTTAGTCTGATTTAGTACAAAGGTTAAATAAAGAAAAATTTTAGTTGTAATTTTTTTTAAAGACCAAGTAGCTTTTCTTATGGTGCATTGTCTCACACTTGACAGACGTTCGTTGAATGAATGAGAAGACCGAGAATTGTTCCTCCTGCCTCTAAGAGGTCGCAGCAAAGCCTTAGCATTCCTATCATCGATGCTGTCACGGAGTTGGTCAGCTGCTCTTGCGGAAGAGCTGTGATTAGTGTATTTAATGTTTGTTCTTTCCAATTCTCTCTGGGTGTTGAGGTGGGTTTGATTGTTGTCTTTAAAAAGTTACTAATTAGGTAAATAGATTACTCATACGTGTAATTCTCAAAAACTTAAAAATTTTAAACTGTTACTAGTGGGGTTGGAGAGATGGTTCAGTGCTTAGAGGGCATACAGTTCCTCCAGAGGACCCAAGTTTTGTTTTCAACACATACACACGTTATGGGTTTACAAACTCCTTCTGACTCCAGATCTAGGGCTCTTGACTTCTTCTGGCCTCCAGAGGCAATGAACTCACAAGTCCAAACTCCTACACAGATAGTCATACATACACATAATTAAAATTAATTATAAATACTTTTTTTTAATAAAAGTTACTAGTTTTTGCTGGGAGATAAATTACTGGGCAAAATATTTGGTGATCAGCTTTGAGAACCTGAATCTGAATCTTCAGAATCCAAATAAAAGATGAGGGTAGGAACATGAATCTGTAATCCCAGGGCTCAGAATGGAGAGAAGGGTGCCAGAGAGGAGAATCCTGGAAGTAATAGGTCATTTAGCCTATAAACACAACAATGAACAGGAAACAAGAACGAAGGCATGAACTTACACCCGAGTTTCCTCTGACCTCCACGAACACACTGCGGCAGGCCCATGCCCACATTCACACACACACACACACACACACATGCACACTCACACACACTCACACACTCTCTCTCTCTCTCACACACACACACAGATAAAAAAGTTACTAATTCCTGTTAGATTCTTGTATTCAAGAGAATGACCCTACGCATTTACAAGGGGGAAAATGATTGACAGTGTATTTTGTTTCTAAGAAATTATGCCAGTATTGTAGAAGTTCTCATACTGATATCTACAAGAAACACAATTTGTTTCTGGAGTAAATGATTATATTTTAATGACTTAAAAGAGGGCAAAACCAGGTAGAAGCTATGACTTTATTTGAGAGTCTGTTTGTGGTGGAATCTCCCTGGTTGGACATGCAACTGGCCTCTTCTCTAAGTCATGGGCACTGGCTATGCATGCTATGCAACGTTTCACAGTGGATTTCTTGGGCAGTTTCTTTCCTCTTGTCTTCTGGCTTTCACTGAAGTCAGTCTTTTTTGTGCTAGTTTTCATACTAGCTTAAAATTACTAGCCTGTGTTATAGCACTCAAGAATGTCACATGCTCCTAAATGGAACTTCTAAATTTTTCCTTTAGATGTCTTTAACTTTTCTGGTTGCCTGTGTGTGTTTTTGTAGCATGTGTAGATCATTTCAGACTAAGCCATCTCCCCAACCCAACTTTTCTGGCTTTGGTCCATTCTATCCGTGGTTTACTCTCATGGCACTCAGCCCCTCTCTCTCCCAGAGCTTGTCCAGATGACAGTCTTGTACCTATTTCCTGGGATCTGTGACTGGTACCTCCATCGGCAGACAGAGAGTTACATCTGCCTTTGTTCATGATTGAGATCCACGCTCAGCAGTGCGTGGTGGTTCAATAAATCATTACTGAATTAATGGAATGAAAGTTTTGCAATCATCTAATTACTTAGCTATTTTCACGTCTCTTTCCTCATTAGGCGATACTGATTCCTCAAAAGCTAGGGTCGGGCCTGACACACACTAGGCACATAATAAATGCCCATGGTTGACATGAACAGGCTGTGTCTGCTTGGTGTCATTATAGCCTCCCAGTAGGGACTGTGAGCTGACAAAGCGTCAGTAAGCCTGATGGAGGAGTACCAGTGAGGAATTACGGAGGAAGTGTGGCTCCATTTGTTGGAGAAAATGTGGGGCTGAATAACAGTCTAATTCTGTCTGCAGTGGCAGGTACTTATGACCATCTAAGACTGTTAACTACTTAGTTAGGCAAGGAACTGAGAAACTTTCATTAAAATGTTTTAGAAAGGGGACCAGGGAAGTGGCTCTGAGTGCAAAGTGCTTGCTCTGCAGAACATGTGGGTCTGAGTTTGAATCCCAAACACCCATGCAAGAAGCTGGACATAGTGGCATATGATTGAAATTCAAGTGCAGGTGTGGTATAGGAAGTCCTTCGGTCTATGTTTTGCTTTTATTGGTTAATGAATAAAGATGTTTTGGCTAGAGGCTTAGCAAAATAGGGCAAGGGGAGAATTCCATTCCAAGCAAATAGAGGATTTAGAGGGGGATCTCAGTGAATTTGAGGTCAGCCTGGGCTACAGAGCAAGTACCAGGACAAGCTCCAAAGCTACAAAGAGAAGCACCATCTCAAAAAACCAAAAAGAAAAAAAAGAGAACTGGTGGTTATATCTGTATCACATTGCAATATTTTCATAAAAATTATAAGCATTGATCAGAGCAGACAGAGGAGGGCATGATGGCGACCCCATTCTGGTCCTAGTATTGTTGCACACAGTAGTTGTGTTAGTTGCTCCTTTCAATATTGCAGCCAAGTATTTGACAAAGGCAATGTAGGAAGGTCTGTTTTGGCCCCCTGTTCCATGGTGGGGATAGCATGGTGGCAGGAGTGTGAGGCAGCTGGTCACATCACATCTGCAGTCAAGTAGCACAGAGAGATGAATGCGGGTACTCAGCGACTTCCATCTTCCTAAGCAGTATAGGACCCAGCCCACCATGTTGCCCACTGTCAGGGTAGGTCTTTCCACTTCAGTTCGCCTAATCTATCCACTCCACCCCAGCTGTGTTTCCACGGTGATTCTAACTCCTGGCAAGTTGATGGTATTAGCCATCACTGTAGGTGCTTAATCAAGGCAAGGCCCTCCCTTCCTCAGCACGCCATAAGCGTTGTGAAGTAAAGGACTCCTTTTCTCCTCTGGAAATAACCATGCTTCACCTAAACAGCGGCTTTCAGAGTGGGAGCTTAATAGAGGTTCATGGTCGGAGTGAATAACTGCTCAATGCTGAGAAGCAAAACAGAATTGAAGAATGCTTTCTTTGGGTCAGGGAGTTAGGGTAGATGAGGAATGAGCCAATAAAATGCAAATGCCATTACTGCAGACGGGTGACCTCCCGAGCAGGGTGAAGTGCGCCCATAGTTGTGCTCTCAAGATTGACTGAACAACTATTACCCCTTCAAATGTTTCTCCTCCGGCTCCTCTCTCCAGGCAGCAGAGCTGGAAAGTGTGGGACATTATTTCCTGGTAAGCCACAATGGAAATGCCATGGAATTGGACAGAAGAACGTTACAGATTCATCATAGTTTATTCCATTACAATAAACACCTAGAAAGCCATAATGGTGTGTCATCTATTATGTAGCTCCATCGACCTTTTCAGATGTTACACAGTCTCCAGAGGCTTGCTAATGGCACAGGGCTATATAATCTTTACACAATCATGTTTAACTGCATCTGAGATAGTGGGATCTCCCAGGGTGCGTAAGTGCTTTGGTTCTGTATGTGTGTTTTGTGTGTTTGTGTTTATGTGTGTGTTGTATGTATATAAAGGTGTATGCACATGTGTGAATGAATATACATGTGGCTTGTCCTTTTCCTTTATTTTGAGACAGGGTCTGTTACTAAATCTGGAGTATGACCAAGCGAGGCTGGTCATCCGATAAGCTCTCGAGGTCTTCTTGTCTCTGTCACTTCAGTGCTGGGGTTATGGATGGATGTTGGCTTCTGAAGTCATGTTCTCATGCCTGCTCAGCATTAGCTGGGTACCCAGTCCCAGTGATCTGGTTCTTCTGTCTTTTTAAAGAAAATCATCAAAAGTGCAGGAAAAGGCCTCTGGGGTTCTCTTTTCAGGATAGATAACAATATATAAATAATCTTTGCTTGAATTCAGTTTAGAAGACATTGTCTAGCTCATGTATGAGAGCATGTGTATGTGCCCATTCATGGTGACTACATTGAGACTTACAAATTAAAGAGCCAAACAAAATATAAGGCAGAAAATGACCATGCAGTTTCAAAAATCACTATTAACATCCCTGCTAGGTTTATCTTGTTTTGCTTAAACGGTCATAAGCCGTGTTTATTGTTTAGCCACTCCTAGAAAACAAGCATCCGCACACTGAAAAGGGGACATGAGAAACCTTAAATGGGGATGCGGCTGGCAAGAGGGGAGGGGAAACTTTGATTGGGATGTAAAAACAGCACGAAAAATAAACAAATAATGACAACATAGAAACCTTAAATAATTCATGTTTTGTGCTATAAAACCTGTTCAAAACCCTGTGGCTTTGGAGATCTTAGGACTTAGGGTAACCCAATACTTTTGTCTTACTAAATGGATATTACATACTTATCAAAATAAATTGCAATATTTTTAACTGACGGTGTTCACCTGTTAAATGGGGAATTCTAACTAAATTCAAGAAAAAATCGCAGGTGCATGAGATACCTATCTCACACCATTTGTGTGTGATTGATTCACTATTTAAGTAATACTTGTTAATAACTATAGCCATTTCCCACAGCATCTAACAAAGCATGGTGGAACCAAATTCTGACCACATGTATATGAACCTAGAGTTTTGAGCATTTTTAGATCTGGGTAAAACAGAAAATCAAGCTCTGAAGTAGCCACCCATCTTTCCCTGCTGTTGACTGCCTGTGTGCATTTGGCTCATCTCTTTGACTCCAGGATTTATCCCAGAAATTGGCTAATCGCAACCCATATTTCATAAGACTAAAGTTATAATCCAGTGCAATGCATGCAAGCATGTAGAGGAGAGCCTGGATGATTATTAGTAGTCTAGGTGTGAATTGGAGTGACTTGGGCAGTAAAAGAACACTAGAAGAGTTTACCTTGATAACGAAATAATTGTGTCTGAGAAGCATCTTCAGGAGATACCTGTCCAATCAGTGGAGAAGACAGACAACTTTTCACTTTAGCTTCTTGGTGTCCACACAAATTAAAAAATGTCACAGTTGTTTGAAAATCTCCTTCATATCCTGCTGACTTTAGCTTTGCAAAAGATGAAAATAAGTGCTCTGTCAAGTCATAAATATAATGACTAGTTTGGCAATGATGAGCAGATTTATTAATTGATTGGGTGAATACAACATATTTAGCTTAAAAAGTCCAGTGGACATAGCACCCAATCGGAGCAGTTCAGTGAGCCAGGGCTGATGTCCAAGGTGGCCTCTCACTGTAGGGAGAAATCGGCAGAACAAAGACAAGGAGCACCAGTATCTTTAGTTCTCCTAGAGTTATTAAGAGCCCAGGTAAGTGACTTCTCCTCCCCTAGTGGTTCAAGCAGGATGCATTCTCATTAAAGCTAAAGATAACAGGAAGGGCACTCAGTGGAGGGAGGTTTTGTGGAAGTCGTCAATTAAATCTCAGTGGCTTATAACAATATACTTAATTTCCTTCCTTCGAACCTAGTAGAGAATGACTAGGTACCCAGAGTACCACAAGCATTCTGTGACTCAAGGAGCCTGTGAAATAAACTGAAAAACGGGGAAAGCGTATAAGAACAGGCATCAACTTGAGTCACATTTTAAAGTTGTTTTCAGTTTGGCTCTATTCCCATCTAGAATTTTCAGTTAATCCCAGGGAAAGTTGAAGAACGTGCTGAGAGGAAATATACTCATGAGACATTTCATACTTGACACGATGAACATATGGCGATGTTTGTTGCTATGAATCTGTGGCTCCAGTACTTTTGTCACCCAAGACCATGTTCCCGGCACCACTGTTGATGCTGCTATTCTGATCCACACCTTAGGGGTGGAATTCTATTTGTTTGTATCTTCCATGGAGCTTTGTACTAACCATTCACTGGAGAAGCATCCTGTTCCCCATGTAGGTACATGTTGGCCAAATACACCTGAATGTCTCTCTCTCTCTTGTGCCTGCCTTTTCCCCAGACCTTTTCCTTAGTGGAGTTTCCTGTCATTCTGAACGGCCTATATAGGATGTGAAAAAAAGTCCTATTACGTGATGACTACTGCAGTGCATAACAGAAGTTTGTTATCTGTTAGTGATGGGAAAATTATTTAATATTTTTAGTTTTTTAAATTTATTTATTTATTTATTAAAAATTTCCACATCCTCCCCTCCTCCCATTTCTCTCTGATTCCGTCCCCCCTCCAGTCCTAAGAGAAGTCAGGGTGCCCTGCCCCGTGGGAAGTCCAAGGCCCTCCTCCCTCCATCCTAGTCTAGGAAGGTATGCATCCAAACAGACTAGACTCCCAAAAAGCCAGTACATGCAGTAGAATCAAAACCCAGTGCCATTATCATTGGCTTTTCAGTCAGCCCTCATTGTCAGCCACATTCAGAGAGTCCAATTTGATCACATGCTCGTTCAGTCCCAGTCCAGCTGGTCTTGATGATCTCCCATTAGATCAGTCCCACCGTCTCAGTGGATGGATGCACCCCTCGCGGTCCTGACTTGCTCATGTTCTCCATCCTTCTGCTCCTCATTTGTACCTTGGGAGCTCAGTTCAGTGCTCTAGTGTGGGTCTCTGTCTCTATCTCCATCCATCGCCGGATGAAGGTTCTATGGTGATATGCAAGATATTCATCAGTGTGGCTATAGGATAAGGCCAGTTCAGGCACCCTCTCCTCTGTTGCCCAAGGACCTAGCTGGGGATATCTCCTTGGACACCTGGGAACCCTTCTAGAGCCAAGTCTCTTGCCAACCCTTCCTACATATAACCCCAGTAGCACAGACAATAAGAACAACAATGAATAAATGGGACCTTCTGAAACTGAGAAGCTTCTGTAATGCAAAGGACACTGTCATTAAGACAAAAAGGCAACCTACTGAATGGGGGAAGATCTTCACCAACCCCACATCAGACAAAGGTCTGAGCTCCAACATATATAAAGAACTCAAGAAACTAGACACTAAAACTCTAATTAAGCCAATTAAAAAATGGGGTACTGAACTGAACAGCGAATTCTCAACAGAGAAGTTCAAATGGCCAAAAGACACTTAAGGTCATGCTCAACCTTCTTAGTGATCAGGGAAATGCAAATCAAAACAACTTTGAGATACCATCTTACACCTGTCAGAATGGCTAAAATCAAAAATGAGGGCCTATGCTGGAAAGGATGTGGAGTAAGGGGAACACTCATCCATTGTTGCTGGGAATGCAAACTTGTGCAACTACTTAGGAAATCAGTGTGGAAGTTTCTCAGGAAACTGGGAGTCAGCCTACCTCAGGATCCAGCAGTTCCACTCTTGGGAATATACCCAAGAGATGCCCAATCATACTACAAAAGCATTTGTTCAACTATGTTCATAGTAGCATAATAGCCAGAACCTGGAAACAACCTAGGTGCCCCTAAATGGAAGAATGGATAAAGAAGATGTGACATGTATACTTTAGAGTTCTATTCAGCAGTAAAAAACAATGACATCTTGAATTATGCATACAAATGGATGGAAACAGAAAACACTTTACTGAGTGAGATAACCCAGACCCAAAAAAAGAATATGGTATATACTCACTCATAAGTAGATTCTAGCCATAAACAAAGGATATTGAGCCTATAGTTCATGATTCTAGAGAAGCTAAATAAAAAAATGAACCCAGAGAAAACCATATATTTATCCTCATGGATATTGGAAGTAGACAAGATCACCGGCAAAAGTTGGGAGCACGGGGGTGGGGGTGAGGGAAAGGGGAGATGGGGAGAAAGAAGGGAGAAGGGGAGGATGGGGAGAGCTTGAAGGAAGGGGATGGTTTGGATGGAGGAGGGGTGAATGTGGGAGCAGGGAAGTAGATATCTTAATTAAGGGAGCCATTTTAGGGTTGGCAAGAGACTGACTTTGGAGGGTTTCCCACGTGTCCAAGGAGATGTCCCCAGCTTGTTCCTTGTGCAGCAGAAGAGAGGGTGCCTGAACTGGCCTTATCCTATAGCCACACTGATGAAGATGAATATCTTGCATATCACCATAGAACCTTCATCTGGCCATGGATGGAGATAGAGACAGAGACCCACACTGGAGCACTGGACTGAGCTCCCAAGGTCAATATGAAGAGCAGAAGGAGGAAGAACATGAGCAAGGAAGTCAGGACCATGAGGGGTGCGTCCACCCACTGAGACGGTGGGACTGATCTAATGGGAGATCACCAAGGTCAGTTGGACTGGAACTGATGGAACATGTGATCAAACTGACACAGTCTTCTTGGTGACCTCTTCCTTTGAGACTAGTTTGGCTTGAAGTTTAATTTGTCATGTCTCAGAATATCTATGCCTATATGCTTCTTTGCTCTGTTTGCTTAGAAGACTTCCCCTCCCTTTTATCATAAGGAGGTGTCTATTGTTGGATGTAAAATATGAATCTTGTTTTGTAATCAATCTGCTAGTCTTTGACTTTATGGGAGAAGTGAAATTGCTAATAATGAGAGTTATTGAAAACATTTATTAGTTCCCGTTGCTTTGTTGTGATGGTGTTTCTTTCTTAGATCTTTCCGATAGCTGTTCTGGGATTCTATATTTCTTGATTATGTCTAATCTCTTCAAACTGAAACAGTCCTGTGAATATGCACTATAGAGCTGGTTTTGTGGGCAAAAGTTCCTCAGATCTCTCTCTTTTTTTTTTAAATTTATTTATTTATTTATGGTTTTTCAAAACAGTGTTTCCCAGTAGCTATGGAGCTTATCATAGATATTTTTACTCCTTCAATTATGACTCATAGTTTTGTTTAGTTATGTAGTATGGGCTGGCATTTGTAGAACATCATTCTCAGTCCTTCTGATTTTCAGGGCCTCCAGTAAGAAGCAGCTGTTATTCTGATGGATCTGCTTTTGTATGTGACTTAGCCTTTCTCTTGCCTCTTTCAATGTTATTTATTCTAGACATTTAATGTTTTAATTATTCTGTTGTATAGAGAGCTTCTTTTCTGGTCCTGTCTGGTGTTCTATGTGCCTCTTAGACTTTAGTAGGCATCTCTTTTTCTTAGATTTGGGAAATTTTCTTCTATGATTTTGTTGGAAATATTTTCTGTGCCTTTACTTTGGTTTCTTCTTCCTCTAAATATATTACTTATAGATTTGCTTTTATTGCAGTGTCCCAGATTTCCCTGTGTGTTTTATTCTCTTTTAAAATATATTTAATATTTTTTGATTGAGTGATCCAATTTTTTCTACCTTGTCTTTAAACCACTTTCTAGAAAATAAACAAGTGATCTTGTCGGCTTTCTGTTCCTCCCCCTCCCCCCGGGGCCACCTGAGAGCACAGATGTCCAATTAAACCTGGATATCTTGTAATTTGGTCTGATTTGGTCTGATTGGGATTGTTTGCATTGGTGGAGAGGCTTGTCTTAGGAATTACTCCCAACAGTTTACTCTGAACCTTTTGCTTAACTTCCTGAATTTTGAGTCTATTTCATTTTATCTTTTCTTCAGAGATTTCATTTCTTTATTATATTCCATTTTCATATCTTGGATTGTTTCCATTATTTTATTCAATTCTTTGTATTTTTGCAGTCCTCTTTCAGGCATTTGTTTGCATCCTCTCTGAGATCCTTGAACATATTTATAGTGATAATTTATGGTTTAAAATCACTGTCTTATTTATCAGTTATGTTGATTTTCTCAGGGAACATTACAATGGGGGTACTAGTTGCTGGAGGAGACATTTTGTCTTGTTTATTCATGGTGTTTGTGTAAGCACGTGCATGTGTGCTTTAATGGAAGCTAAGCATCTGGAATTTGGTCATTGGTAGTGTTTATTAGTGTGGATATCTGGCTTCAGCCTTGCTGAGTGCATTTGTGCATCTTTGTTGTTTCTACAACCTGTGAGTTTGTAGACTAGCTGAACAGTGATGGGTATTCTGTCCTGAGACTGTGTACTCTGTGCTAGTGAATGGGGTGTCAGAAATCGTCTCAGTATTCCGTGTGAGAGGTGTAATTTCTGAGTTGAGGAGTAAACTCTCGATTCTCTCTGCCAATCCTCTAAAGTTTGTAGAGACTTATTTCTGATTTTAATATCAATTTGTTTGTTGAGTCTTTCCCCATTTAGTATAAGTTTGAATATATTTTTGTGTTTATTGAGATATATTCCTTCCATTTTTAGTTTTCTGGGTCTTTTATGGTGAAATTATGTTTAATTTTGTCAAGATTTTTCTGAATGACATGAAATGTGATGATTTCCATCATTGAGACTGTTAATATGATATATTACATTCATCGATATATGTCTATTGAACCATCTTCATATTGCTGGAATGGAGATAACTTGACCATGATGAAATCTTTTTGACATGTTACAGGACTCTGTTTATTCTGTTTATAAACATTTTATTGAGAATTTCTACATCTGTGTTTACCAGGGAGCAACCTGACCTACAGTTTCCTTTTCTTCCTGTGTTCACCTATTTATTTTTATTTTGTGTTCCTTTCTTTCTAATTATGGACTTATTTGAGAAGCATTGCTGTCAGCTGTTCTTTAAAAGCCTGATAGAATCCAGCAAGTGAATCCATATATGCGTCAATTTTTTTTGTTTGGGAGATTTAAAAAAATATTGCTTCAACCAGTTTGTTATAGATTTATTTAAGTTGCTTATTTCATCTTGGTATAGTGTTGCTAGGTCATTCTGATAACATTGTTCTTAATTGTCTTATAATATTACAGTGTTTAGATGGACTAAAATTTGTTAAACCATTTCCTTACTCATAGGTGCTTAGAGATAATTTCTTATTAATTAATTAATTAAATGATGCATTTAACATATTAGGATTTCTTTTCATGAAAATTATGGGTTTATGTACATGAAAACTTGCCAAAACCAGAATTTTGGTATCAAAGAAAATAGAAATTTTATTTTATTCATTAGCACCTATTAAGCTGTTTTAAGATTTTTTTTTAGTTATGTGTTTATGTTTAGGTCTATATTCAAGCAAGTGTGATGTTCTTGGGGTCCATAGGTGATAAGAACCCTTGGAACTGGAGTTACAATGGTTGTTTGCTGCCTGATGTGAGTGCTGGGAATTGAACTCAGATGCTCTGCTCTTAACTGCTGGGGCTTCTCTCTACCCTCTCAATAGCATATCTAAGGTATACTGTTGGAAGGGGGGCTGCTTGTTTGTTTACCGGCTGCTCAGAACCAAAATAACCACACAGAAACTATATTATTAAATTACTGCTTGGCCCATTAGCTCTAGCTTCTTATTAACTAATTCTTACATCTTAGTTTAACCCATCTCTGTTAATATGTGCATCACTATGAGGTTGTAGCCTACCAGCAAAGTTTTAGCATATCTATCTCAGGTGGCTCCATGGCGTCTCTCTCCACCTTTCTTCTCCCAGCACCCAGTCCCATTTTCCCTGCCCACCTAAGCTCTGGCCTATCAACAGGCCAAGGAAGTTTCTTTATTCATTAAGCAATAAAAGCAACACATAGACAGAAGGACTTCACACACCAGTATCAGTGTATTTCATTGTGATGTCACCATTGGTGTACATAATGTATTTCAATTTTACTCTCTTCCAAATCACCCTATCTTGTTCCTCTTCCCACACTGTGTCCCTCCCATATAGTCAACAAGGTCATTTCAAGTTTTGATTATTACCATGTTATCATCTTGAAATCTGTGTTATTTTGGTTCTTTACATCAGGATATCAGAATATCTTACATGAGAAATTAGCACATACTTTAATCTTCAAGTTCTGATACTTGGAAATTGCATTTTATTATAAACACAGTTTTAATAATGCTTGAATTATAATTTTGTGACTTTAAGTTGGAATGAGATGTTTGCTTTCATTTATTACCCATAGTTAGAATAGGCTTATGACTTCTTTACATTTTTTCTTGAATTATTCTTTCATATGGGTAGTTTTGTGTTAGGAATAATTGATTGTTTATATTTTCTTGGTGTCATTCCATTCAATATATAAATATCCTTTAAAGGGATAAAGAAGGCTTTTTATTATAATTCTTTTACTATTTCATCCATACTTGTGACCATTTCTTAATTTTAATTTCTAACATTGTTTCTTCTCCTTTTAATTCTTTATTTACATAGGTTCCCCATCTCCAAAACATTAAAACATTTACTTATGCACTCAACAGTTTCTTATGCTATAATAATTTATTGTTGTATTTTCAAATTAATTTCTGTATTCTAGTTTGGATTGCTTTGCTGTTTGTTTCTTCCTCTCTATAATTTAGGTGATTAATCAAGTTATCCTAATTATTATTACTATTTTAGCATTTTTATTAGCATTTATTAATATGCATAATAATAGGTGTACTAGTTAACTGCCAGTGGCCCTGTCAGAGTTGCAGCAGATGACAACTGACTTAAGGGGATTGGCCCATCAGGAAACAAAAGCCTCATGGGCAAATCTGACTGGCAAGAGCTTGTCTCCAGAAGGATTCTTTACTGTTTTGTCTTTGTATGTTTGCTGCTGCCATTTTTCCCCTGGTATCTGATATGGTGTGAATGGGCATGGGGAGACCTCCCTCCCCCACTACCTTTAATGTAGCATAATTATTTCATGGAAATATCTCATCCTACTGAGCATTTTTACCTGTGGATTGTTATGAAGATGATTTCTTCCTAAGTTGTACTGTATAACTGAAGCAATGATTTTATAGAAGAATAGTGTTGGTTTAAATAGGATTGCGATGATTAAAGGTTTATAATAAGTATAGTAAAAGATTATGATAGAGGTTAGTTTAGCAGACAAGTTAACATAGGTAAATGTAGGATAATATGTTGCCCCTGCCGATAAAACTGAGGCTGCAGAGAATAAAAAATAAAACAAGGGAATATCACATATTAGAACATGTGAGTTTCTATTCATGAACTGTATAGACTGCTGCTTAGGTTAACGATTAAAGAAGACATTTGAGTACCAGGAGCCAGGGTGGCTTGAATTCTTTTAATCTTAATGTTGGGAGATGTGTCCACAGGTTTCAGAGTGCACCATAGCTAAACAAAGCTTTGAAAATAACTTACGGTTAGACTAAGATATGTTTGTAAGATAGCTTTAAGATGAAGTACCCAAGAAGACCTTCTAAAGTTCACCAGGACACACAGATGAGGGATGGATTCATTAAGGTTAGGGATCAAAACAAAGCAGCCTAATTATTTTTAGCTGACGAGCATTTCTTGTTAGGATTGATTGGTGTTCAAAGATGATGACTAACTCCTTGTACCCATTTCTGCCTTCAGATTCCTGACATAAAAACTATTAATGAGTGGGGATGCACCCTAAAGATTTAAGGTAGAACTGACTGTTTCGTTTTCTCTTTACAAGTTTAGGCTTGTGATTCTTCTAAGGTTTCTTATAAGAATACCTTTGGAGATAAATAAGACAATGATTGGTCCTTTCTTCGTAACTGCAAAATGCAACCTGTCAGTGAGAGAACTGGCTGGGAAAAATGCCTCACTGAGCATGCTCTGTTAATCTGTAACAAGTTGCTTGGACATGAATATGTGAATTTTGGGGACAACTTGTTTTTCACCTGTAATATGTAAAATGTTTAATGTAAGGGATAAGGAAAATATGCTGTTTTTTACTTGTATTAATTGTAATCACTTGAAAATTAGAATGTAAACACATTGTGATTTTTATTTTGCTTGAAAGATTTTGCTGTGGTCTATAAGATGTAAGGGAAAAAAACAAAGTGTGTTAGAAGAAAAAGATCAAGAATGAGGAAAGGAAAACACCAAGAAATATGCAGAGGAAAAATAAGAATAATAATAAAGAAAAAGCCAGAAGGAAACCTTAGAGGAGTATGTGTGTCTTTCCCCTACTCTTTTAGATGAAAGTCTTAGTACACTAACTCTGTGGAACCTCTTTGAGCTCTGTGCTACTGGAGGCTGGTCCTCATGGTGGAAATAGTTAACTGTCATTTAAACACAGCCTGGAATCATCCAAGAAGGTAATCTCAATTGAGGGATTGCCTGTCAGCCTGGCCTGTAGGTATGCCTATGCAGGCTTGACTTGATTTTCAAATGATATATGAGGGCCCAGCCCACCGCGGGCAGTGCCACTCCCTGGTCTGGTGGTCCTGGGTTGTGTAAGAAAGCTAGCAATGGTGTTTCACACCTTTAATCCCAGCATTCAGGAGGTAAAGGCAGGCAGATCTCTGTGATCTGGTCTACAAAAGCTAGTTCCATGACAGCTAGGACTGTTATACAGAGAAACCCTGTCTCGAAAGAAAGAAAGAAAGAAAGAAAGAAAGAAAGAAAGAAAGAAAGGAAGGAAGGAAGGAAGGAAGGAAGGAAGGAAGGAAGGAAGGAAGGGGAGAGAGGGAAAGAGGGAAAGAAAGAAAGAGGGGAGGAAAGGAGGGAGAGAGAAAAGGAGGGAGAGAGAAAAGGAGGGAGGGAGGAAGGAAGGAAGGAAGAAGCTAGCTAGCTGACCATGAACCTGTGATGAATCAGGAAGCAACATGATTTCTTTTTCAAGCTCCTGCTTGACCTCCTCTCTGGTAAACTGTGACGTGTTGTGCAACTGCAAAAGTCCTTTTCTTTCCTAAGATGTTCTTGGTCATGGTGTTTGTCACAGAAGCAGAAGGAAAACAAAGAAACAATTTTTGTAATGATAGCTTCATATATGTGTATAAGATATTTCAATCGTGTCTGTCTCATTACCCTTTCTTTACAAGTGTTCATGTAGTTACTTCTACCTTCAGTGTTAAAATTCAGATAGTGCCATTAATATTAAAACATTTTAAACACTGTACAATTTGACTTTAGGATTTCATTTAGAACCACTGGTTATCTAAAAGAGTGATACAGAAAACATCAGTGGTTTAACACTTCGTTATCTATGAGCCCTACTAAGTTCTAAAAGTTTTGTGATGGAACCGGAGATTAGAGAATTGATAGTATGTGGGAGGGTTTGGATACTTCTTTGTTGCCTGGTACTTGCCAACCAAAAGCTCTGTTTAGGGTTGGGGTCAAGCTTCACTGGATAAGATTCCTGCTGAGAACTGGGCGTGATGGCACACACCTTTAATCCCAGCACTCGGGGAAACAGAGGCAGGCGGATCTCTGTGAGTTTGAGGCCAGCCTGGACTACAGAGTGAGTTCCAGGACAGCCAGGGCTACACAAAGAAACCCTGTCTCAGGGTAAAAAGATACCTGCTGAGCAAGCATGAGGATATGAGTTCAGATTCCTAGAGCCCACATAAGAGCCAGACATGAATGCACTTGTCTGCAATATCAGTGCTCCTAAGGAGAGACTAAAGGTGGAGCCAAGATCATCCTTGGAGGCTCACAGGTCAGCTAGCTGGGTGTATGCAGCAGTATGAGCCCTTTTCTCATAGAAGGTGGCAGGTAGGGATTGACCTCTGACCTCCATGCATGTGTTATGGCGCAGAAATACCCGCCCACATTCATTTGGTATGTGGAAAGCAGCTATGTGTCATAGCTGCAAGGAGCAGGGTTTTCTGATTCAACCAGAGCCAACATTGATCGGGAGATTTAAATCTGCTTCATTTTCTGCTACCCGAAACCACAGAGAAGCACTTACAGGTTCTTCCCCTCTCTTGCTCTTGTTGCTCTTGCCTCGTAACTGCTGTGCTTTCTCAGATAAAGACAGCAAGCCTCCACTGCCATGGTTCAGGGCTCTCTGTCCACATTCCTTTTCTTTCCCTTTCTTTCTACTGTGTATTGTTACCAGTCACCTCTCTTTTCTGTTGCTATCTCTTCTTTGTAATAAGCATGGGGATGAATTTTATGAAACTGGCCGATAATACTTTCTTTTAAAAGGTAAGTTCACTTTACGGGTGCTGATATATGTGATGCATCCACTTTCCAAACTTTGCATCTGTTTGTTTTGTGTTTGTTTATGGGGAGAGTGTGCATGTCACGGTGGCATCTAGAAAGCAGAAGACAGTTTGTGGGAATCAGTTCTCTCCTTTCACCTTGTGGGCTTGTAGGTTGAACTCAGGATGTCAGACATGAAAATGAGAGCCTTTACCCACTAGGAATCTCACTGGCCTCATCATGCATTCATTTTTAGCAAATAGTTTCAACATTTTATAACAAATTTTGTGAGATTTTAGAAAAGATTTATTTTACTTCTTGTGCATGAGTATTTTGCCCACATGTATAGATGTGTAGCATATGTGGACCTGGTGCCTTCAGAGGCCAGAAGAGGACATCAGATTCCATGGAACTGGAGGTACAGATGGTTTTAAGCAAGCATGAGTGCTGGGAACTAAGGCCAGGCCTCTGCAGTAACAGCAGGTTGCCTGTCTAACCTGCGCATGCGCTTACACTCTTCTGAGAGCCTGAAAAACTTAAGCTCTGCTCTCAGGGTCTTTCATTAATATTGTTTAGTAATTTTTATCTTATCACACAGTAGTATGAGATATTTAACCACATATTCATTGATTATGAAATTCTGGCATACTAACTAATGTTCTTCTATGAAAGATGCATTAGTTACCATGGGTGTGTTTCTTTTTGCCGCTATTTGCTTCTTTGATCTGACCCCTGGCCTTTATCCTGTTTCTTTGCTCTCACAGAGGAGCTCCACATGTGATATTTTCGCATTTCAGGGAACACAGGTCTGAGCATGTCTCCTGTGTTATCAGGTTCTCTCCATTCATTGAGTAGAGCTCTGTCAGGGAAAAAAAAAAAAAAAACTAAAGAGAATGCTAATTTATTTTAAACAGCAGGGTTTCTATACTTAAAATTAAACTCTTTAGACACATGTCAGCAGGGAGAGAGTCCTTGAATTTTCATTTTTGTTCTTTTGTTGTTTTCCATTGTGTTTAGAGGAGAAATTGGAGTAGCAATGTTGTATTCCTCCATCTTGAATTAGAGGCTTCATACTGTTAGATCACAGCCCCCAAGCTGCCTCTCAACTCTCCCTCATCAATCAGACTACACCTTCTGCAGCTCTCTCTGGGACAGAGCTGACAAGAAGCCGTGGTGTAACCTTTAACCCTTCCTTCCCACTCAAGGCGGCTGCAGAGTTAGTTGATGGTACCAGCTAGTGCCTACCGCTGTGCACATGGATCAAGACAGGCCAGGTCACGTGCTCTGAAGTTTGCCCATCCACTTCTGAAAACTCTGTGGGAGTCAGAAACTCCCCTTGCTCTCTGAAATTGAAGGACAAGTTTTCTCTCCTGTCAAGGCTCCATTCTAGCTCCCCATGGCCTTGATCTCCCATATTGCTTTCCTACTTTAAGGCCTAATTCGTGGTTGACTATGGCTGCATGGCTCCCCACCAATGAAGCTTATATGGAGAATAAATTCATACCAGTTTCTTTCAATACCCTCTGTTTCATTTACTTTCCAATGTATGTTAGCTTTTTTAAATAAAATGTTGAAAATAAAACTAAGATACAAAACTAAGTTATATGAACTTGATATTGACTTTTTGAAAAACATAAAGAGAAAGTATTATTGCTAGGTTCATGTTCTTGAGCTATCTAAAGTGTATTATTTGATTCTTCTCATTTCTTCCAACAGACAATTTTATTTGAGAATTTTCAATTAACTGTGCAAACACAGTCATCACGTGTCATTTGGAGATGAAAACTAACAAGAGTGAAACTCAGGAAGACATCCCGTCCCATCACCCTGTGTTCAGTTGGTAAACATTATCGAGAGACTGTGTTTGAACGATTTTGCCAGACTAGGTAAGTCTTTGTGTAATTAGTAAAACTCTCCACAGCTCAGAGGGTGAAAACACTTGCCCACTCTGGTGATCTGAGTGTGAACCAAGATGCCCATAAACAGAACACAGGTGTGATGGTGTGCACCCGTAATCCCAGTTCTTGTGCAGTGGGATGGGAGGTGAGACAGGACAATGATGGGGGCGTTTATGGGCCAGTTGGTCTGGAATACGCAAAGTATCAGAAATTCCAAACAGCAGGTGGAGAGAGACCTATGGTGTGCACACACCTGCACTCATACACACCATGTGCACACATACACACATGCACACATACACACACAGAGTTTTTCAATATTAAAATTTAGAACACACAGAGGTATAAAACTAGACAACTCAAGAAGCATAAACACTGACTACAAAGAAGCCAAGTTAGAAGTTACCTTTTTTTTTTTTTTGTATGAAGACAACGTGAACATCTATGGCCAGGGCTGGGCAATCATGGACAGCCCACAAGGATGGGGTTTGTGTGTGGCTGAATGGAGAAGGCCTTCATTATTAAGTCTGAATAAACTAAAAGCCAGGCTACCACTTCCTTAGGCAAAGCAGCAGGTTTCAAGCCAAATCTCCCATCTGTGTTGGAGATTGTCTTTGTCACTAGGGTCTTCCACAGTGTAGTGACACAACTCTTCTTCCTTTTCAGCTGTTCTTTGTGTTTGTATAGATACCCACTTTTGTGTTAGATCCACAATTACCTAAGAAAATAAAAATGAGATGGTCCTAGCTTTTTAATAAACCTGTGATGACCACGATGGTTTCAGTAACATTGACTGAATAATCCATCTCTCAAATCCAGAGAAATCTCTAGAAATGCCTTCTCTTCACGTGTCTGTGGTGAGGATTACTATCTCCGAGACTGTGCCTTTCTCATTCCCTCTACTGATTTGTTATCCAAACCATGACCATTTTGTAAGTGAGTTACTCTTTTACCTTGTGTAGGGTATTTTCAGATGCTGGAAGGGTTGACAGTTGATAGCTCACCTGCCTGCAGAAATGCAGAAGCTAGCTCAGAAGCTATTTGCGTGTGTGTGTGTGTGTGTGTGTGTGTGTGTGTGTGTGTACATGCTTGCGTATGAGTGCCACAGCACACATGTAGAGGCCAGAGGACAACTCCTGGGAGTCAGCTGTTTCTCCCGCAGGTTCTGGAACAAAATCGGGTCATAAAGCACGTTAAAAACTTCTGGACCATCTCCCTAGGTCTATTTTATTTTTTTAAAGATCCTAGCACTTGGGAGGCTGAAAAAAAAACATCTGCAAGTGTAGGGAGCAAGAAACCTCATCTCAAAAATGATAAAGGTTTAGGGATAGCATACAAAACTGTCTGCTGTATGGATGGACCGAGGAAGCTCGTGCCGGGAAGCTGTCGGCACTCAGTTCTGAATGAGGCAAAGGGTCATTTGAAACAAGGAACTGACCAGGCTTTCTTAGAAATCAATGTAAAGAGACCCAGTCTGCATCCTTGAGAACTCCCTGTCTTATGCTTCTGTACACTGCTGCATCCTGTGTCTTGCTGAGCCTTAAATGAGTGTCAAGGGGGAAAGCAAAGACTCTGGAGAAAAGAAGGTCTAAAGCCACAAATGAATCAAAAGTGAAGACTATTTAAAGTGAAGCTTTCCACCATTCTCTCAGGGCCAGCATTGACATTCTGCTACTCTCCTTAAATGATAACGCCCAACTTAGAAAAATATATATCCGTGCCCACACTGCAAGGGTTGGAGGATGGGGGGATCTGTATCCCATGTCGAGAGTTATTTAAAGTCGTTGAGATAATAAACCCTTCATTCTCATAACAAGAGTGAGATAATGAGATGTTAATCCTCCCAAGATTTAATAGATTTATTATTCTAATGAGCTACACCCGGCAGCTTTGAACTGTACGTAAAAGCATATTAATCTTTTGACAGATGTTGAGGGTTTTTTGTCACTTGGTCTGGGTGTGTGATTAGAGAATTATAGCTGAAGTTTCTCATTAGAGTTTTCCTTATGGCCTAGCAGAATATTGAGGATAGCTCTCTCTGTCATCTTGGATTTATTGAATTCAACTATGGGAATAAAACTTTGCACAGCAGAAATATGACGAACAATGATGAAAGAGATTAAGTGCTGTGAAGGTTCAATGATGAACAGAATTAAGCAGAAACAGTAGAGGTTCATGTCTGGTGCTCATTGTGATTCAGTCTTATAAATTTATCAGCCTTGATAATTTAACAGATATATTCTGAACACCAGTTTTGTGCCAGGCACAGCGTTGGTGCCAGGAATGAAGAGCAATTGGGATATGCTTCTGTCTTGGAAGATCTCAGCATGAAAGGCGCATTAGGGAGAACTGACCACGGATTTTCAGTTAGACAAGGGGAAAAGTGAGCATCAGGCCTGCTGCACCAGAAGGCTTGGCGTATTGGAGAGTGGTTGTGACTGAGATATGAGAATGATTAAGGAAATTGGTATCTGCTAGGAGAAAAAGAGCCAGTTTATGGCTACAGCCCATGAGAAGTTACCGATGCTCTAGTAGGTGGCCTTACCCCCCCCACCCTAGTATCACTAAGTGAACTCAATACTTCAAAAAAAAAAAGTGCTCATGAAGTTGGGAAGGGAAAGTGTACATCAGGGATAGGGGAAGAACCAAAAGGGAAAGAATAAAGGGTGAATTTTTCAAAAACATGTATACTTGTGACATTTGCAATAAAAAATTTGTAATAGGTACATATCTAAAAATCCTAGCACTTGGGAGATAGAGGCATGAGAATGGAGACTTCAAGGCCAGCTTAGGGTACATGAGATCCTGTACCAAAACAATATAAACAGTAACAAATCATAACAGTTGTAAATCTGGCTGTGTAGTTCACACCTGTAATGTCATCACTTAGACATTCTTTTAAAAAGGTTCCTATTAACTGCTTTTCTTGATGCTATGACAAAATGCCCAACAAAAGCACTTTAAGGAAGGAGGGGTTTATTTTAGTTCACAATTGGGGGTATGTCCATCATGTCAGGGAAGTCATTGTGACAATATCTTGAGACAGATTTTTCACCCTGCATTCTGAAAGAGGTAAAGAGGTGAATGCTGATGCTAAACTATTTTTCCTCTTTTTATTCAGTCTGGGCCCCCAGACATGGAATGACACTGTATTTAGGGTTGGTCATTCCATCTAAATTAACCCACTTTTAGAAACTCATAATGCTTGTTTTTAGGTGGTTCTAGGTCTTGTCAAGTTGACAACTGATATTAAGAGTCACAGGGTCTTCAGGGAGCAGGAAGATTGTGTGTGAGAACTATGAGGAACAAGGGGGAAACTGTCTTTTGTTGTAGGAGAAACAGAGGTCACACATAAGATGGTTTCAGGGGTCAGGAATTGAAAAGTTCCATAAGGATAAATTGCATCAAATGTATAGAGAAAAGGGAGAGGGCAGAGAACATATTACACTTATCGAGGTTTTAGGATCAAGAGAGGTAAGAGTTTGGGTCAATTAGGAATACACCAACCTTGAGGGCTTCAGTCTCAGGCTCCTCGACATGACCAGGATGCAAGTACAGTGCCAACAGCAGGATTGCCACATAAGACTCTTCTGGAGAGGGCTGACATCCTCTGTGCCCCTCTTGAACAATATCAATTCCTGAGTCCGGGAAATTTAGGGGTGCGTGACCAATGTTTTAAGCAGGAGAAGCTGAGGGCACACCAGAAGATCAGGTGGAAAGAACTGAAGAGCCAAGTGATGGAGAAGAGCGCTGTCTTCAGGAAATGACGTGGCTGCTGACGTGGCTGCTGACGTGGCTGCTGACGTGGCTGCTGACGTGGCTGCTGACGTGGCTGCTGTACTCACGGACTAACAGCAGCTGTGGCTGCCTACACAGGATCTGCACCAGATCAAGCCAGCCAAAACTTCAGTATAGATGGGTGGGGAGTTTACAAGGTGGCCCCACTCCTAAGAGATGGGCAATAGGCAATTGGTTGGTTCTTGAAGAGGTAGAATCATTATTCTTCTGCTGTGTAGCCGTTGGTAGGCTGCTCATGCTTCAGTGGATTAGCCCATGCCCATGCATGTATTGGTAGCAATAACTGGACTTTGTGGGTTATTTTTTTTTTAAAGAAGAAGAGCTGAAATTGGCAACATCCAGAGGACATTAAAATGGGAAAGGAGAGGTGGGTAAGATCACATTTCCCTGTATACATGTGTGAAATTCTCAAAGAATACTTTTTAAAGAGCAGGTGAGGGAAGGAGATAACAACTCTATCCTTTCTAAAAACAATGGTTGCTCCAATGACAAATTAAGACAAAATCAAACTCTGTGGGATTAAAGAGACACTTTCTATTTCTATGTTTTTAAGAGAAAGTAAGGGCATCAACACAGAGAGGATAAAATGTCACTTGGATTTGAAAGAATGAAATTTACACTTTGTTGTCAAAGCAGTGGTCCAAGCAGTTGAAGAGCTCTCCAGAAAGAACAGAATTAGGAACCAGATTAGAAAGTGGAGCAAGCAAACGCCTCACCCATTGTGATGGAGGCATGCTAGATCAGCATGAGTTTCATTTTGTTTTCTGTGGTAAAGCTCTCAGCCAAAAATCAACAAGGGGGAATGAGTTTATTTTGAACTTATAGTGTAGGGAAGTCAAGGTGGCAGAAATTGAAGTCATTGGCCACATCATCTTGTAATCTGGAGGCGGAGAGCAATGAATAGATGCGCAGCTTCCTTTCTCAGCTTGGACAGTCTAATACCCCATCCAGGGAATGCTGCCAATCACAGTAGCTGGGTATTCCCACTTCAATGAATGTAATCAAGATAATCCCCACAGCATGCCCCGAGGCCTATCTTCCAGGTGATTCTACTACCTTCCAGGTGATTAGCACTAACCATAACACCAACTGTCCCAAGGTCTTTGTTCCCTTTCTTCTCCCTGCGTATTCTAGGAACCTGTGAACCTGAAGGTAGATTCCCTCCAGGGTACAAGGTTTATGCCCAAGGGCATCACCTGAAAAGGTCTGCCTCCCACTGTGAGAGAGAACCAGAGCCACTAGTTCATAGCTGTATCTCAGCAAGTGCTCCAGCAGGGTGACAGGTTCAGAGAAGGAATCCCTGCGTGCTGAGGGGCACGATTGGACTGGCTTTGGTAGTTTGCCCTAGGCTACTCAATCATCTGTCATTCGGTATTCTACTAATGACCTGCAACATTCAACAAGGAAGAAAATTGTGTCACTGAGCAATCTTCCTGGTGGAAGTGAGACTGGAGCTGAGTCTGGTCAGTGACTTTGAACAAACCGAAAGCTTTAATACATTAGTGTGCTGGCATTAAGATTACATTAGCCTACCAACTTTAGCAGCATTTGTTTTTAAAGTACAGAATATTCTAGAATATAAAGTGTAAAGTAGAGAAACATCTAAGTGGGTAAAGCCTTGCCACACAAATATGAAAACTTGAGCTTGGATTCCCAGAACCCATGAAGATTCAGAGGTGTAGCACCGATATGTAATTACAGTGCTCCTAATGCAGGATGAATGGGGTGCAAGGAGGATGAGAATCCCCAGAATCCCATGGGACAGCTAGCCTGGCACACACAGTGACAAAACAAGGAAGAATGTTGACTCAAGACACGTGTAAGGCAAAGACTGACACCCAAGATTGTCTACACCATGAATGGACATATGCGTATCTACACTCACACACAAACAGGCACACATAGTACACACACATATCATACTACAACATACACATAAAGGAAATATGATCCAATTATGAAGCATACCATTTTCAGAAGAATTTGCATGTTGGATAGCTAATGTCAGAGTTCTCCACGAAGCATTATCACCACATAGAGGGAAAGGTGGTTTGTGACAGTCTCCACCAAGAGGTTCTGTCAAACTCTTCCCAGCTTTGCTGGTGGAGAACCAAAGGCTGTTCACCCTAGATAAAGAACTAAGGTCTGATGAAATGAATGATTCTATTTATAGGGGATACAGATGTGGAGGATTCCAAAAGAGTTACCTCACCACAAAGTTCCACCCAAGGATGATGACCTCATGGAAGTGGCTGCACAGAGTCCCCTTTCACTAATCTTCCACTTTCTATATTTTCTAGCATTTCCCAAGAGTGCTGAATATTGGCAGGATGGAGCATGACTGGGCTTCTTTCCTAGCTCTGTCTAGCCAGTATTAACAGCTCCATTACCATTACCATGGATCTAGCTATCAGTTTTTGTTCAGTTCTAGCTATCATCTATTGTTCAGTTAGTTGCCATGGTTACCTAAGTGAGGCAATCTCATCTCCAAAATGGCAATGGGTTGATCATGCCAGGCCTGAAGGAACAAAAAACATAGTAAAATCGCAGGTGACTCTGATGTAGCTTCCTTGAGGAACTTGGGTTGTCCATTCCCCCTCTGTGCTCCATCATTCTCATCTATTCAGCAAAGGGCCTCTAGTCTACATTTGGCCAACCTAACAGCAGAAGTCTAATCTCTTTTATTTCACGGAATATTTTATCTGGGGCCAGTGAGATGGCTCAGAAGACAAATGTGCTCAGAAGACATAAAATAAATTGTTTTTGCCCATTTTTGTAGCACGCATGCTTAGAGCTAATCAAAAAGTCACAGATAAGCAGGAGGTTCTTGGCTTCTTGCCCCTAGCCTAAGACTGGCTGGAGCCTGTTTGTCTTAGAACTCCTCTGAGAGTTGGAACGTTGTAGGCAGGTTGTTCTCTGGCTGAACCCACAATCAGAAAAGGGAGCAAGGCCCAGAGAATTAATTAGATAAGGCTTTGCTCCTGCAATCAATATAGGATGCAGGGTTTGAGAATGGGGCTATGCTAGAGATTTTAGGGATTTTAAGCTCCCTTAAGTACCAGGCTATTGGGGAAAGGGAGTAGGAATTTCTTGTAACCACTGCCTTGAGTCAGATCAGCACACCAGCCATGTTTGTCCCTCTTCTGTGCTGCGTCTCTTTTTGCAGGATGATGTGATAAAAACTCCTTTGTTTCCACTGATCTTTTCAATGTGATTATAGAAAGAGGGTCTTGTTTCCCTGTTTCCCACACCTCCAACCCTGATGACCTGAGTTCAATCCTTGGGGTCCACATGGTGGAAGAAGAGAATTTTCTCCTCCAAGTTGTCCTCTGAATTCTACACATGTGCTATTATGTGTGTGTGTGTGTGTGTGTGTGTGAGAGAGAGAGAGAGAGAGAGAGAGAGAGAGAGAGAGAGAGATAACCTACAAACAAATGTGTAATGCAAAATAAAATTATTTATGAAGTCAGGTTCTTAAACTCATAGTACATATTGATATAATAAGATATCCATAAAAACAGATATTGTTGTATTTATCGCTGACTACATGGCAGAAGAGTGAATTTCATTATCAGTCACATAAATAGTGACTCAAAACTCATTCTTTTTAGAAGAAACCTTATTGTGGTTGGGTAGATTGCTCAGTCAGTGGCTAAAGTGATTTCCACACAAGTGTGAGGATTTGAGTTATGATTCCAAAATCTATGCGCCCACAATTCTCATGTTCCTTTGGGTATGCAGAGCACAGAAACAGGAGGAATACCAGAAGCCCACAGGTTTGCATGCCACACACTGTGCCAAACAGCAAGAAGACTTATCTCAAGCAAGGAGGAAAGTGAGGACCAGGAGGGGAGGTTGTCCTCTGATCTCCACAGGTTTGTGACTATACACACAGAAACAGATCCTACACACATAATACATACATTATATACATACACATGTACACACATAGAAGAATGCACAACTATGCATACATAACTACACAGATCTCACACACATATACCTACATGCAAAAGTTTTTGGAAAGCCATCTTAAAGTGGAAGAAACTTAATTCAACTTTTAAACCAGAGGGATAGATGTACTCTTCAGGGCTAAGTCCCCCTTTAGAGCTGATACAACTAGAGAATGGTTAAATGATAACTATAGAAAGAGGAAGTCATCTCAGGTTTTAGAAATTGGCCGAGTTGCAGTCCTGTATGGTAGCAGGAGAGGAGATGATGTATAATGTCCTCTCACCCTTCCTTCTTTTCTGACAGCTCATTTATCCAAGTACCTCTTTCATGTTGAGCTTTGTAAATGACCAACTTCATGTGGTTTGCTAGAAAGAGGTAAAATGCAATTTCTGATCTTTCAGGAAAATATTTTCCTGTAATAGAATGATTGAGTGCAAGGCAATACCGATAAGGTTTCTAATAACCTTCTAGAGATTAGAGAGAAAACTGAACAGAAAACACGCTATCTCTGAGTTAAATGTACGTGGTTAAAACTGAAGGAATTTGCTCATGGCAGAAGCGTACAACACCTTTTGTGCTGTGTTCATCTATTGCTACTTATCAGGAATCAGCTAAAATTCCTCCTCATTTTTTACAGGTTATGTCTGTGCCTACACCTCTGTGATGGGAACCAAGTGTTTAATGTGAAGTTACAGATAACACTAGTTGATCTAGGCATCTGTTCCCCATTCATTCTACATGGTATAAAATAATGTGTAGAAAACAGAAACCCGACTCTCTGTGGTTGTCATGATAATAAATGAAAAATGTGTGTAAAACCAAAGTTGTTGCCCAGCAACTTCTTCAGAGCTGAAACATTTTCCCCAGGAATGAAATGAAGGCTCGTGAGTCTCAGACTGCAAACCACCTTCTGGCTCTTGGGAAACCGAAACTTAGAGGATTCACTAAACCTCCCCTTAAAGGCTCCCCAGTGCCCCCTTCACCTAGTCTTCGTCCCCCAAGGTTACAGAAGCAGTAAACTCCTGCTGGGGGCTGAGACTGGCCAGCGAACTGGTGAGAGAAGAGTCTCAGACCTGTGCAGCTGCCTCCGGATCCTGCACAGAGCTCCAGAGTTGCCACTTTTCTGAGTGGTCACTATAATTAGGATGGGCAGAGCCTCTGAGTGGTTGCTGTCCCTGTGAATGAGGATCAGAAGGAGGCTGAAAAGTGTTAAGCAGAGAAAATCCTCTAGGTTCGCCTCGGAAACTCCAGAAGGAAAATATCTGCAGAACATTCATGGACAAAACTCTACACGTAGGACACTACGAGAGAAGAGGGTCCAGTGGTGGTGTCTCTGAAAGTCCTTCGTCCTGTGTGCACCCTTCTGTGGTATAAGGGCAATGTATGATATAAAACTCAGCTATCTGTGCACTGTCTCTGGTTGTTAACCAATATGACTACCTGTACTTCTCAACCTATAGTGGGGTTATATCTTGATAAGACCATTATAAACTGAGCACATTTTACCACCATAGTGTGTTAGTGTGTTTACACCCTAATATGAACACAATTTTATTCCAAAGTACATTTACACCATTAATGTATTGTAAACCCTTGTTCATCTGGTGTTGTAGGAACACTTGCATTAGCCTACCGCTGAGCAGAATCATGGGATACACACCTCATTTTTTCATAAATTCTTCCCATTCTCATGGGATTTGTGTAATGCTATATTGGGGGTCAGAATGATATATGAGTCCATTTTGTTATCATGATAAAATTGAAAAACCTTTAACATTTATTGTGTGTCTGTGTGTGTACCTGAATGAGTTTGTGGATATCCGCTGTGTACCTGGTTCCAGTGGAGACCAGAAGAGTATACATAGGATCCCCTGGAAGTGGAGAACAGAATGGTTGTGAGCACCACATGGGTTCTGGGACCTGAGCCCAGATCCTTTATGAGAACAGGAAGTACTCTTAACTACTGAGTCATCTCCTACTCCAAGTTGAAAATCTATAAGTCAAACCCTGGAGTTATTCTTAAGAGGGTTGTTGGTCAGCTTTTGAGAATGCTCAGTAGATAGCATTTACCATGCAAGCATGAGAACTGGGTATGGATTCACAGCCCCCACAAAAAAAGTCAGGCAGATGTGATAGCATCCTGTAATCCCAGTACATAGTGGGGAGAGACAGGAGCTCACCTGCTAAACTAGACTAGCTGAATTGGTAAACTTTGGGTTTAGCAAGAGACCCTGACTTTGTAAATAAAGTGTAGAACAATCCAAGAGGACACTCAGTGTCAGTATCTGGCCTCTGCATGCACATGCACACATATGCACCTATCACAGCACAGATGTGCACCCCCACATGTGTGCTTACATTCAAACACATGTACACAGCATGCATAAGCACATATAAAAACTAAGAAAGTAAAAGAGAAACGGGGATGATTTGGTTAATGAAACTTAAGATTGTCACATCTGAGTGACTCCGAGGCTATTGGCTACATGGTCTGTTCTGGAAATCCTGCACACTGCTGCTGGGCTTATTTGTTTCATTTAGGAAATCGAAGAATTTCATGTTTTGGAAACCCGTGTGTTTGTGTCAAGTTAGAACATGGGAGTGGCTCTATTGAAGCTCTGGAAGCAACATTTTGTCTTGCCTTGTTTTGAATGCTTCCCATTGAAGTTCTAATTTTGATTTCCTCTTTAACCCAGTATTTAATTAAACACATGATCTTAACATCTGGACATATGGATTTTCTTTGGGGTAGCGTTCTGTTGCTCTTGTCTCCTTTGATTGAATTTGTGCAGTGAATGTAGCCTCTTTGATTTTTGCTTTTGGAATTTGCTAAGGTTTCCTTGGTGGATTAACACATGATTGGTTCTGTCAAAGCTTCATGTGTGCTTGAAAAGAAAGTGCGTTTCCGTTAGAGGAATTTCCACATATGAATGGATGCTATACCAAGCTTTTTCAGCTGTATTTTTTTAAGCGTCATCTACTTTTCTCTAGTTCTGCTAACCAATCTTTGATAAGGTATAGTTTGAACCTAGTTTCATGCTTTTGGGTGCCGATTTCTCCTGTATTTTCATCACACTTTTATTTATGTGTGATACTAGAGCATATGCTTAGATTGAACTATTACTTTTCCATACATGTGTGTGTGCATGTGTGTGTGTGTGCAAGTATACAAGTGTGTGTGGATATGCATATATGTGTATGCATAAGTATGAGGAGGCCAGAGGACAACCAAGGCTGTCATTCCTCACATATCATCCACCAAATTAGCTAGGCAAGTAGGTAGAAGCAGGGCCAGTGGGCCCCAGGGACCCGCCTGCTTCTGTATCCTTAGTGCCAGGATTACAGGCACACTCCATCTCTCTTGGCTTATTTGACATGAATTCTGGGAGCTGAACTCAGGACTTCATACTTGTGGGGCAAGAGCTTTACCAACTAAACCAGTTCCCCTAGACCCACCTATACTTAAGTTTTGAATAAATAAACTGGTTTCCTTTAGTGGCTAAACTATTATATTTCCACCAACAGTGTACAAGAATCCCAGCTTTTTCAAAGTCCTTGCTAACACTTGTTATTTTTTGTCTGTAGCCATCCATATTAGTTACCTTTCTGTTGCATGATAAAATGCCATGACTAAATTCAACACAAAGGAGAAAATGGTTAATTCCTGATTGTGGTTCAAGAGTGATAGAGCCCACGATGGTGGGGAAGGCATGACACAGGCAGTGAAAGCTGTTGCAGGATCAGAAGGCAAGTGATCACATTTCAAGAGCATGTAGGAAGTGCAGTAATCCCGCAAAGCCTGCTCCCAGGGGTACTCTTCCTCCAGCAGGCCTGCACCACAAGGGTCCATACCCACTCCAAACAGCACCAGTAACTGTAGACCAAGAGCTCAAGCTCATGAACCTATGGGGACATTTCTCATTCAAACACCACAGTGTGTTAATCCTAGTAGACGCCAAGTGGTCTCCCTGTGGTTAGGGGGAGTAGACACCAAGTGGTCTCCCTATGGTTAGGGGGACTAGACACCAGGTGGTCTCCCTGTGGTTAGGGGGAGTAGACACCAAGTGGTCTCCCTGTGGTTAGGGGGTCAAATATAGCTTCTTGGCTATGTGTGTCTTCTTTGTGGAAAAACTTATTTAAGACCCTCACTTATTGTCAGCTGCTTCTCTTTTGCTTTTGGAGCTCCTTGGGCATTATTCTACACATTAAACACATATCAGATGTTTGATGTACAAATATTTTTAATTTTGTAGGTTGTGTTTCACTTTCTTTTTATTCCCCTAAGCTTTAAAATTTGATAAAGTCTAGTTATATCAATTTTTGTTCCATTTTTTTAATATCATGTCTACAAATGCAGCCGAACTTAAGGAAATTTAAACATTATTTTCTTGTAAGAGTCTCAGGAAGATATCTTTTTTTGTGTGTTTTTTTTTAATATTTATTTATTATTATGTATACAATATTTGTCTGTGTGTGTGCCTGAAGGCCAGAAGAGGGCGCCAGACCTCTTTACAGATGGTTGTGAGCCACCATGTGGTTGCTGGGAATTGAACTCAGGACCTTTGGAAGAGCAGGCAATACTCTTAACCACTGAGCCATCTCTCCAGCCCCCAGGAAGATATCTTTTATATTATGCTAATTCTTTCTTTCTCTCTCTGTGGACATACACATGGTATGTGTGTATGTACGTAAAAGCACAACCTCATGATTATTCCTTGCCTTCTACCTCATTTAAGGCAGACTGATTTTGTTTTGATATTGTATATTCTGAGCTATCTGGTCTGTGATCTTCCTGGTACTTTTCTGTATTTGTGAGCATCTTTGAATAGAAGCACTGGAGTTATAGGTGTGTGCAGCCATGCCCAACTTTATGTGGCTTCTGGGATTTGAACTCAGATTCTCACACTTGTGTAGCAAGTTTTCTTAACCCCCAAGCTAATTCTTGTATGTGTGATGTGACAAAAGGGGCCCAATTTTATAACTTTTCCACATGATTATTCAGGAGTTTCAAAGTTATTTTCAGAAGTGACCATTTCCCCCCATGATTTGGATTAGGGTTGCTTGTCTAAAATTAAATGTCCTTGGGTATATGTTTTTATTCCTAGACTCTTGATTCTGTCCCATCAGCTATGTTTATCTCTCCTAATGACTGTGGCTTTGTAGTGAGGTCAAATTTGAGAAGACTGAGGTCTGCCAAGTTTAGCCTTTAAAATAATTAATTAAAAAGCTTCAGTATTTTTATTCAATACCAAAAATACATTTTAGCATTATAAAGTACAGGAAATAAATTCAAATTCATGTTTTCAAATTCCTGGCATGCTACTCTTTGAAACTTGGGAACCATAAACCTGTATTCCCTGAAATTTTCAAAAATTGGAAAATTATGATCATTTTAAACAGGCTTCTAACACTATTTGGACAGATAATTTCACCTGGGGAGGGCTTTTTCAAAACAGGGTTTCTCTGTGTAGTCCTGGCCTTGAACTCAGAGATCTGCCTGCCTCTGCCTTGCAAGTGCTGGGATTAAAGCCATATGCCACCATGTCCAGCATTTAAATTCATTTTTAAAGTACAAAATTTGCTAACTTTAGTAGTGTATACAAAGAAATATAGCCTTTAAAACAAATTTAATTTTTTTTTTTTTTTTTTTTTTTTAGTTTTTCGATACAGAGTTTTGCTGTAGTTTTAGAGTCTTTCCTGGAACTAGTTCTTGTAGACCAGGCTGGCCTAGAACTCACAGAGATCTGCCTGCCTCTGCCTCCCAAATGCTGGGATTAAAGGCATGCACTACCACTCCCCAGCGCATTTTATTTTTTGCCATGTTATCTGTTTTTTTAGAATTCCTTGTTTCTTATAAATTTAAAGACTGATTTTTTTATGAAGATGTTTTCTCTGAGTTAAAATGTTTCCCTTTAATATCCTTAAGGCTCATGAGTTTCTAAATTAAAACATTCAGTCTTAGAGAGAGGTAAGAGGTTAAGACACAGGTGGTAAACAACTCACAAGTCTTAAGAACTCTCTGAAATTTACAGAACTCAGGAGGACCTTCCATGACCAGGTAAGGGTTGCTGAGCAAAGGAGACTCTGATTTGACAAGCTGCCTGCATAACTGCACGAAGCACCAGGATTGCAGCCTTCGTTAGTCAGAACCTAAGATGGAGTTAGCTTTTTAGTGACACAGCTGCCTTTGGTCCATTTCTGTAAGCAACCCTCATTTATGTTCTTATAAATAACCCAAATAATCTCACTTATTCACCAGGTTGGACTTGGATGGAAAGGTTAATTTGGCTCCTCATTGGTCTCTTAACAGGGGTAAATACCTGCTGATTCATGTTTCTCCAGGAAAAGTTACACATTTTGGTAATTGTCTTAGCTTCATGCCTGTTATAATAAAATACCTGGTAAAAACAACAAAAAGGAGGAAAAAATTCCCTTATGATTCAAGACTACAGTCCATCATTGTGCAAAGTCAAGGAAGCAGAACTTGAGGAAGTCACATTACTTCCATTGTCAAGAGCAGGGAACAAAGAGTCAGCGCATTAATTTTAGTGGTCTGCTTGCTCTCTTCACTCTTATACAGTCTAGAATTCTCTTTCTGGGGAATGGTGCCATCCACAGTGGGTGGATCTTAATAGCTCAATTAAAGTAGTAAATATTATTCCCCATAAACATGCCCGCAGGAGATTCTAAACTAGACAACTGAGACTCATTTACCAGGTGAATCCACTGTATGTAAAACTGACAGAAGTAACCAGCACATAAAGGCTGTGTTGAATATATAGATTATTTTATCTACCGATACTAAAAATTCCTACCTATAAATATGACTGTATTTTCATTTTGGGTCTGTATATAAATGTTACATGTATGTGTGTGTGTGTGTGTGTGTGAGAGAGAGAGAGAGAGAGAGAGAGAGAGAGAGAGAGAGAGAGAGAGAGAGAGGGTTTATGTATGAGTGTAGACTAGGGCAATATATTGGATGCCCTGCCCTACCACCTTCCATATTATTCCCTTGAGAAAAGGTCTCTAGTTGAGCCTGGAGATAGATTACTGAACAACAAAGATCAGAAATTCTTTTGCATCCACTCCCAATGTCCCTGGAAGTTCTGGGAAGACAAGCATAAGTGTACCCACACATGGAGTGTTGCATGGGTTCTGAGGATTGAACACATATGCTTATGCTTGCTTGCTGAGCCATCTTCCTAGCTCATATTTTCATTTATTTAGCAGTATTCATGATACCAGATATATGTAAACAACATAAATGCTCACCAGTGGATAAAGAGGTGTCACATTCGTATACCATGAAATCTTCTTAACCATGAAAAGGAGAAAGAATCTTACCATTTATGAAAATATGGAGGTGTCTGAAGAATACTGTATTATGTAAAATAAATCAGGCACATAAAAATAAATACTATACAGCTTCATATGCTTGTAATATTTTGTAAAAGTTCATCTCATAGAGTAGAAAGCAGTGTTGTTATCATCATAGGCTGGGAAGGCAAGGGGAGAGGTTGGTCAGAAGGTAAGGTGAGATAAGAGTATTCTTATAATAATTAGAGAAGTGATTTTAATTTTTATTTAATATTATTTGTTATTAATAGTAAAATTATAATAATACTAATAAGTAAGTGATATATGTAGGTAGAGACTGCTTGTTCACTTCCTGGCACCCCAGGCCTGAAATAATCACACAGAAACTATATTAATTACAACACTGCTTTACCAATAGCTTAGGCTTCTTATTAACTAACTCTTATATTTTAAATTAACCCATTCCTATTATTTTGTATTTTACCACAAGACTCATGGTTTACCGATAGTTCCGGGTCAGAACTTTCTCCTTCAGCAGTTACATGGCATATCCTTTTAGACTTAGCCTACTCTCTCTATATATCTCTTCCAGCCTGACTGTATTCTGCCCTGTATAGGCTGAAGCATCTTCATTTATTAACCAATGTAACTAAAACAGATTCATAACATACAGAGGGGAATCCCACATCACCTCCTCTTTTCTGTCTAAATAAAACGGAAGGTTTTTAACTTTAACATAGTAAAACATATAACAAAACAGTTATCAAGCAAGAATTATAGTTACACTATTTAGTCTATTTACATTTGGTAAATTAAGGAAAATACTCTATAATCTATTCTATTTTGTGAGTCTAAAGTTTTATAACTAATCTAACTTTTATAATTATAAAGCTGTCTTTCTTCAACTCCATCAAAGACTCCAGGAGGATATAATATTACCTAAGTTAACAGGAAGTCCATTGTAAGCAACTTTCAAAATTCTAGAATTGACATAGATGTCTTGCTTTCTGGACAGTCACCCAAAGTTCTTTTGTAGCATTGGGGCATCCATCTTCAGCCTATAGACCCAGAGTATCTGGCAGACTTTTCCATGAAGCAGGAAATTTGAAAGACTGTTTTGCCTCTATTGACAGCTTGTCAGTCACGTTCTTCTGTGTCCTGTAGAATGTCTGGCAGACACTTTCATGAAGCAGGAACCCTGAAGGACTGTCTTACATTTAGCCAACTTCAACAGTCATTTCTCTGTAGGTCCTGTATGTCCAGTTCATACAGCATATTATCAAGCAGTCCAGGCAAAATCAGTTTCCTGTCCAAATGGCTAACAAATTCCATAAAGAGAGTCTTTGATATCCATCTTCCACTTAAAGAAGATTGGTTCTGCCAAGAGCAGATGTGTCTCATTGTCATGAAAAGTCTTAAGTTTTTAAAACATTTTAAATTCCATATTTTGTTAGTCTTTGGAAAGTTTGAAGAATATGTATCCATCTGAAATATATCTCTGTACATGTAGAAAACTTAACTAACATGACTACAAGCTTGACTATTATAGATGACTATTAGCTTGTATTTCTTAATTATACATTACATTTTTAATGAGCTGCACAAACACAATACCTTAATCAAAGCAGAAATATACATATAACAAAATAGACCTTAAATTTGTATCAATGAAACCAAGATTCATACCAATGCAAGTATTCATCTCTATATCATATCCACTTTTAAATAAAACCAAACATTTATAAACATTTAGGGAATTTGGGCATTGTTCTTTAGACTACTTTCTGCTGATTGGGGATGCTGTTAGCCAGGTCTTTCATGGGGTATGCTCTGTGGCAGGTCCATCTCAGCCAGCAGTCCTGAAGTTGTCATGGATGTTGGACCATCTGGGCCATTGTTTTAGGGGGTCTTGTTTGATCAAACCATATTAGCTGGTAAGGAATCCACAGCTGTCTATCCTCTGTGGAAACAAAAGCAGAACCTCTTTTCCAAAGCAACATATCCTTAGACCTAAATTTTAAAGTCAAGATACCTTTAAAATATATATTTTGGTTTAGCTTAGCAGCCCATGCAATGAAATGTCTCTCTGTGCTTAGCTCATTCACTGTCAAAAAATTTAAAGAAAATACAAAAATATACATAATTCAGACTCTCTGTGTATTTTCCATCTTTACATGGCTTGTTTTCCTTACTCTTATTTTTTTCCTACAAGCTTAAATATTTATTTTATTGTCTTTACATTTTTAACCTATGACTGTCTGTACTCTTTTATATTATAACTGTCTATACTCTTTTCCCTCTCTCTCTCAAGCTGGTGTATATTTATCAAACAATGTGATACATTTAGGGGTCTTTTTCTTCTGAATTTGTCTTTATTGTGTGTATATCTGTAATTATTTTCTGACCAGGATCACTTTTTAAAAAAAATGGTAAGCAGGCATGACTAGGGCCTACTCCATGGCCCTGCCTGTTGGCTTCACCAAATGTAACATGGCAGAGACATGTACACTGCCTCTGAGAGCCATTCACATTTCCAGCTCCAGGGTTGCAGTAGGTCTATGTCACCATTAAGCAATTTAATGCTGCTCACAGATCCCATTTAAGGGCTTAGCCTCCTGAAAGAGCCTTCAAGCTCATCTTTGGGGTATTGTCATGAGGCTTAGGCTTAAACAGAAGTAAAGAGTATGATGCTTTGATTAGCTGCCCAATCCTGGTCTTGGTGTGGCCCTGCCCATTATCTTCAGTTTCCTAGGAGGGGCTCTCGCATGCTCTTAGCACTGTGTGGAGTCTTCCTGCGAGACAAGCTCCTTTTCTAGAACGTACAGGCTTCAGCCTTCTCCTTTTCCAAACATAAGACTCCTGGGAAGTTTCTTGGGGACAACTGTTTAAATAATTTGATAGTCAAAAGGAGGGACACAAGGGTCTCTTTAGGATAGCTTTTTTCCTGTCTGGATAGTTAAGAATGTATTGCATGTTTCAAGTAGCATGGGGGAGTATAGGTTTTAAGTTCTTTCAATGATGTTTTGGAGTTTGACTTTCATATCTTTATTCTACACATTTTATTCTATTCCCTGAGTTGCTATTTTAAATGGACTTCTTTTTTCATTTTGGACTCTTCACTGTGCCTGCACAGATCTACATCTGGGTTGTCAGTTTCTTTCTGTTTCAGTCCACATTTTTATCTTTGTGCTTCTATTTAATGTATTTTTTTATTTAATTTTTATCCCTTCTTGCCTTTCATCGAATCAGTTAGGGCTTTTGGATAGGGTCTCATGTATTCCAGACTGGCCTTGGAACTGTTTAAGTAGCTAAAAAATAATCCTAACCTCTTGATCCTATGTCTTCACCCCCAAAGAGTGCTAGGACTACAGGCATGTGCCATCATGCCTCGTTTAAGTAGTGTTGCAGACAGAGCTCAAGGATTTAATAGCTCTCATGCTAGGCAAACATCAGATTACTTCTAATGGGTTTAAAGAAAAGATTAGAGAATCAATTTTAAAAATTAACTGTTTGGNCACTGCCTCTGAGAGCCATTCACATTTCCAGCTCCAGGGTTGCAGTAGGTCTATGTCACCATTAAGCAATTTAATGCTGCTCACAGATCCCATTTAAGGGCTTAGCCTCCTGAAAGAGCCTTCAAGCTCATCTTTGGGGTATTGTCATGAGGCTTAGGCTTAAACAGAAGTAAAGAGTATGATGCTTTGATTAGCTGCCCAATCCTGGTCTTGGTGTGGCCCTGCCCATTATCTTCAGTTTCCTGGGAGGGGCTCTCGCATGCTCTTAGCACTGTGTGGAGTCTTCCTGCGAGACAAGCTCCTTTTCTAGAACGTACAGGCTTCAGCCTTCTCCTTTTCCAAACATAAGACTCCTGGGAAGTTTCTTGGGGACAACTGTTTAAATAATTTGATAGTCAAAAGGAGGGACACAAGGGTCTCTTTAGGATAGCTTTTTTCCTGTCTGGATAGTTAAGAATGTATTGCATGTTTCAAGTAGCATGGGGGAGTATAGGTTTTAAGTTCTTTCAATGATGTTTTGGAGTTTGACTTTCATATCTTTATTCTACACATTTTATTCTATTCCCTGAGTTGCTATTTTAAATGGACTTCTTTTTTCATTTTGGACTCTTCACTGTGCCTGCACAGATCTACATCTGGGTTGTCAGTTTCTTTCTGTTTCAGTCCACATTTTTATCTTTGTGCTTCTATTTAATGTATTTTTTTATTTAATTTTTATCCCTTCTTGCCTTTCATCGAATCAGTTAGGGCTTTTGGATAGGGTCTCATGTATTCCAGACTGGCCTTGGAACTGTTTAAGTAGCTAAAAAATAATCCTAACCTCATGATCCTATGTCTTCACCCCCAAAGAGTGCTAGGACTACAGGCATGTGCCATCATGCCTCGTTTAAGTAGTGTTGCAGACAGAGCTCAAGGATTTAATAGCTCTCATGCTAGGCAAACATCAGATTACTTCTAATGGGTTTAAAGAAAAGATTAGAGAATCAATTTTAAAAATTAACTGTTTGCTTGGTGGTTTCTATTAAATTAAGGAATATGCTAATTACCCATAAAATAATTTAAATTAATTTGTAAGATAGACTGGAAGCCACATTTTTATCAGAAAGAAGCAAGAACTGTATCTTACTCTTTTCAATTTCCTTTATTTTTCTTCCATCCAAATATTATTTTTGATATAATGTAGGGTTTTAATTACATTGCGTTGGGTCTGTTGGAGCTGGGCTTATAGGTCACTGTGAGCCTTTCATGTGGTTGCTGGGAATTGAACTTGGGTCATCTGTAAAAGAAGCAAGCATACTTAATTAATAGATCAGCCCCACAAAGTATCTTTGGGTAATCATAAATGCTATTTTTGGTGTTTTCTGAAGTTATATCTTAGAGGTTGCTACATTTCTTAGTTTTAATTTTCAACCTGACTCATCGTAGAAACATCTGAGAAGAGATGCAATGCGACCATTGAGGTCAGGTGGCCTGTGAGCATATCTGTGGGGAAGTGTTTTGGTTATTAATTGATGACCCAGCTCCCCGCGGGCAACAGTATAGGAATGAAAGAGAAGAGATAAGTGGCAAGCATGCATTCATTAATTTTTTCTTCTCTTTGTTCTTGATTGTGGATGTAATGTCTCTAGCAGCTTCAAACTCCTACTTCTGGGATGTCTACATATGATGGAGCCTGGAATTATGAGCTAAAATAAACCCCTTTCCCCTCAGTTGTTTGTTTTTGTCACGTTATATTATCATAGAGACTAGAAAGTAAGACTGTTAGGAAAGATACTTTAATCTTTTTTCTACTGTGCATGTGTACATTACCACATTTGGTATGACTGTGTAACTATCCGTGTAGGTAGAACAGGTTGTCCAAAGCCCACTGCCAGGGCAGTACACACCTTTCCAGGTCTTTCTTGCAAAAAAAGATTTAAAAAGAAACATCTTAAAAGGAAAAAGAGATTATTAAAAATTATTAATAATTAATAAGTATTAATAACAATTATTAACAGGGTAACTTTGACATAGCTCTGTTTCTTGTATCTGACAGCTTCACTGACACCCTCCATAGGCTCACCCAGCCTGGTGATGCTCTTTTAACCCTACACTCTCTGGCTAGTCCAGACATAGCTAATTTTGTCTTCACCTAAAAGCTTACTGGCATTGCCACAACCTTGGGTACAGAGGATAGCTTGGTGCTTCTCATCTGATACAAATTTAAAAACTCTTTAAAAGTTCATTTAAATATGAAAATCTTGTAGGATATAAATAAATGAAATAATGGAAAAACATTTCCAAATGCCACATAAGTGCTGGTGCCTATGGAAGTCAGAAGAGGGATCAGATCTTCTGGAGCTGGAGTTATAGGTGGTTGTAAGCTGCCTCATATGGGTGATGGAAAACCAACTCCAGTGTTCTTGAAGAGCAGCAAACACTTTTAAACACCAAGCCAACCCCCCTGCCTGGACCTTGTTTGTCTTTTCTTTTCTTTTTTTGTTAAATGATATCATTGGGTGATTCATGTGTGGTTGGATGGGATTATAGTTAAGGAGATATCACTCTAGGTCATAGGACAGCAGGAGAAATTAGTTTTTACTGTAAGCAAAGATCGAATCTTGCTTGGCAGAGTCCACGGAAATATCTGGAAAGGAATATGGCCATACCCAAAGATCACAGAGGCATAGGCCTTGACCAGGGATCATTACTACTGTAATAGCAGTATTAACAGTTGGGTGGTCATGGTGCACACATTTAATCCCAGCACTTGCCAGGTGGATCTCAGTGAGTTTGAGGCCCGCTTGACCTACAGAGCTAATTCTAGTAGGCCAGGTTCTACAGAGCTAGTTCTGGGATGCACAAAGAAACTTTGTCTTGAAAAAGCAAAACCAACCAACCAAGCCACCAAACAAACAAACAAACAAACAAGCAGAATTGATGGAGGTGGGTCTTGTATCTTCTCTGTTGCTTTCATTGGTTAATAATAAAGAAACTGCCTTGGCCCTCATAGGACAGAAAATTAGGTAGGTGGAGTAAACAGAACAGAATTCTGGGAGAAAGAAGCTTAGTGGAGGAGTCACCATGGTTCTCCCACTCCAGACAGACGCAGGTTAAGATCCTCCCTAGTAAGCCACCTTGTGGGCTACACAGAATATTAGAAATGGGTTAGAACAATATGTAAGAGCTAGCCAATAAGAGGCTGGAACTAGCCGGGCCAGGCAGTGTTTAAAAAAATACAGTTTCCGTGTAATTATTTCAGGGCATAACCTAGCCATGTGGGCGGCCGGGTGCCGGGGACACAGCCCTGCCGTTCCTACTTCTACAAAGAATATTGTCTCTGTCTCTGCAGTTTTCTCAATAGTTGTTGACTGAACTGGATTCTTTGTTCCCAGTTGGAGAGAGGTTTCAACCAGGTTCCTTTCTCTCTCCCATGTCTCCTAGTTCTCCCTGTTTCTTGTCTTTCAGTTCAGTGGTAGGCTGCTTGCCTAGCATATGACCTTGTGTTCAAAACCCAGAAACACCAAAACCCAAAACATACCAAGGAACTTCCTTGTAATGAAAACTACTCTAGCTGGTTTTTCTGGGGCACAGATGCAGAACCATACAGCCTCACCCAGAGTGATCTTGAGAGCCTGGCAGAGTCAAAGGTCTTCTAGAGCCTGACGGAACAAGAGCAGAAAGTCAGGAGCCTCAAGTTTAGAAGCAAGGGGTGTTGTCTACAGTTGTAGGACAGGCCAGAATTTTCCACAAGATGTATCTACAAAGTGTGGCCTCCTCCACTGAGACTTCTGGATCACTCAGTCAACCCACTATAGCTTCCTTTTCAAGGATGCTTGGCTTTCTTCACTAGCAGAATCATTTAAAAGGTATATTTAAGCTTGCTGGTCAGCTTTTATTAAAACTCTTTGTCTTTCCAAAGACCTAGAGTCACGGCCTAGGCTTCTTTTTGAGTGGGTCAGAAAATGTTTGATGTAGTGAAGGCAGCCTTTGCCAGTGCATCACAGGACTAGGTACCGCAGGGAGATCTCCTTGAGATTGTACCAGACTTGTCTTATCCACTTAATGCCTTTGTCTTTGCTCTATTTACTTACCTATTTATTAGACTTACTCTTGTTTTAAATTTTTGGGCATATATGTATTTGAGTATGGGTTTATGCATGAATGTTTACCTTCAGAAAACAGAAGAGGATATTAGATCTCTGGAACTGGAATTAGAGACAGTTGTAAACTGATGTGGGTGCTGGAACTGATATCTGCAAGAGGAGCAAGTGCTCTTAACTGTTGAAAAAACTCTCCAGCTCCCATATGCAACACACATATAATTTGTTGAATTGAGTTGATAAAAACACTTTATTAATTGATAATAAGAGGCATATTTGAGTTTATTTTCCTTTTTTCAAGTCAAGTTTTATTTAGTTATTTCCATTTTATTTGCTGATTTTGTGCATGTCTGTGTGCATATGTGAATGCTGTGGAGTGACAGTGGAGGTTAGAGAACAACTTGTGGGAATCAGTTCTGTCTACCATCTGGTGCCCAGGAATTGAATCAGGTCATCAGACTTGGAAGCAAATACCTCTACCTGCTAGCCATCTCACCAACTTAGTTATTCCTATTTTAAAAGAGATCTTTGAGGATGATCCCTTGCAAACATCGTGTGCTTCACTATTTGGTTATCTGCTGCTCCTGATGTAGCAAAGAATTATTGTGTGGGTATTTGGCATCTCATTCGTGGATCAGAAACACCAGAGCAACATAGATTGAGAAATGTAGGACCTCAACTATTTTCAATCAGAAATTTATATTTTTGGATGATTTCCCAGGAGATTCAAATGTTCACCCAAACTTGAAAAATGAACAAAACTTTGATTTGAATAGTTCAAGGAAATTTATTTTAGTGCCTGTAATAATGAAAGGAAAAACATAGACTTGTTGAGGAAATGAGGACTGGGGTTAACATCTCCACCACTCCTTGGTTTCTTACTCCAAGGGCATGGCACCCTATAGCCCTTCCCTCTCCTCCCCTCCCCTCCCCTCCTTTTCCTCATTCTCATTGTGTAGCTCTGGGTGACCTGGAATTTGCATAACTGTAGAACAGGCTGGGCTGGAGCCTACAGAGATCTGCCTGATTCTACCTCCCTAATGCAGAGGTTCAAGGCATGTGTTACTACACCCAGCTTGAGTTTAGATTTTCAAACTCTGGGGTCATAACTCCATGAAGGTCACATACTGAGTGAGGGGATCACAAAATATTTGGAAACAGTAAAAGGATTCTGAATGCACAACAACCAAAAATTAATCCAAAATCAGTTGTGTAATAAGGGGAGGCATTTATGGGAGCGCTTGCCTGTGCTGCATTCCAGGACTCCCTGCAGCCTTCATCCTGAACACACATGTGTGCTTTGCACTAAACTGCCCAAGCATCATGGCTAAAATGCTGTTGTATGTTATAGATTATAGTGTTTTATTACACATATTATATTTTTTGCTCTTAAAGAAACACAATGCATTAACTATAGAAAGCAAATATTTCAGATATTTTTCTATCATTTCTCAGCATGTAAGTCAGCATTAAATTATTATGTCACTGGATAATATTGTCTTACATTTCTTGATTTAAAAAAATTACTACTTTTTAAAGCTGACTTGAGTCACGAAAATCCATTCAGTGAATTTTGGATTGAGAGTGGAAAAGAATTTCCAACATTTTCTTCAGTGACCCTAAACATACTTCTGCCATTTTGTATTAGAAGTTTATACAGTGGCAATCTTAGCATTTACAATAAAACTGAAATGTTGGTCAACATTGACAAACCTTGAGGATATTATACATCCTGCAGTATCAAATATTCTGCCAAAAATTCTTAATATAAAAATAATAAACTCATAATCTCATTAGTATATAACTTTTCCTTACTCTTTAATGAATGATTATATATATATATATGAGCTAGTCATTTAAAATGTATGATTTATTATTGATAAATATTTGATTTGTATACCAATTGTATGTAACTGCACAAATAAGTGTTTCTTGGGCATAAGAGGACAAACTTTAAAGAGCCCTGGACTACAGAAGCTAAGCATGGAATCAGGAAATTGATTCCACGTCTCTGCCCAGAGCACTTTCTCAAGTCTACACCGACAGAATGGAAAGGTTTGTGGCTCCCAGGGGACACAGGGGCCCAAAACAATGCTTTTCTTTCTCCTTTTGATGTTTTATTAAAAAAGAAACCTTCCAAAACTAAAGTTTTAATATAATATATATTGATTTGCAGCATTTCATGTCTTCTAGAAAACATATTGCTACCTTTTGAAGGGACAAGTCTCCCTGACATTTTGAGTCAAGGATATTTGGGTCATGGTGGATTTTTTTCTCTTGTGCATCTGTACAGTTATTTGAGATTTGAAGGTGTTCTTAAATCAATCTGATGTCTACACTCTGAAGATGCTTGTTTACGAATAACATAGGAATTCTTAGTAGCAAATGAATTCAGGCGTGTAAGGCCCTGAAAAAGAGGGGTGCTTCATTCTATCCTGTTGTGATGCCCAACAAATCCTACTTTCAAGAGCTGACAGCTGATGAGATAGTACTTTTCAATAGGAAAATGGCTTTTCTATTTCTCAGCTTAGCATTTATGCATTACTTTAGAAAACATTTTAAACACTCTGGCAGCATAACTGAATTTTAGAATGAGGAAATCAGGTTTCTTCCTCTAAGAAGTCAAGGGTTTAGAAGCTCAACAGGCAGTATCCGATTAGTTATAAATCAAGTACGATACAATTGATTGCATCTAGTGGATGAGACCTAGGAATCCAGAGAGCATATGCTTCGTCCTAGGAAGACTGAAGAGGGATGTCAGACTGGGGCTTTAGAACCATAAACCTCATCAATAAAAACTGTGTTGCATGAAAGACTCTTGTATAGATTAGACTGGGCAGAAAACCATGCAATAGTTTTTCTGGACAGCAGACTGACCTAAACCAGAGCTGCACATTTAGGAAGTAATATATCTTACATGTTTATGGCTAACACATAGATTTACAGATCTTTAATTCTGACTAATAGTAGGAGTACACTGTGCATAGTGATACAGTTTTACACAGACATTCAGACACAACTGCCTCAGAAACTAAAAGCTTCAGGAATGTTTACCTTTGCCCGACCAATGTCAGCACCTTCTTTCTGTGTCTCTTTGATTATATTCGATTCATTTATTAAAATTATGACAATTCACTAGGGTGCCATTATCTACAATGTGTAAAGCAGCGTCATAGGAACCAGACTACTAGATTGGAATCTGTGTCTTGTTGATTATGAAGGCTACTGAGAGTGTAGAAAAGAGGCTTCATTCTCCAGTCTGTCCTGTCCCCTCAGTATCTTTTCCTGTCTGTCAAAAACTGTTCCCATTTTCTGTTCTCTGATTGCAAGACCGCATGTTTATTCTCTATTGCAACTAATTTAAGATGCTTATAGAAGTTGAATTTTATATGAAGAACAGTCACTTGTTGTTTTATAGTTTATTGATTCTATGATTCTTATGATGATAATGTAAAATTAGGATCTTAGCTGATATTTTAAAGTTTAATAAATGGAGGAAGTTTGATATGGCCTCCTCAATGGATGAGTCATGGACCTAAGGATTTCACATGATGGTGACTTCTTTCCCCAGCTCCTGGGCCTTACTCCCATTTCCTGTGGATTATTACTGTAGCTGCCAGGCATTTTGAGCCTTTCACAGGTACTGTTGAGTTTGTTTTGTGGGATGGACAAAAAGACCCTCTCTGACAGAAAAGTGAAGCAGCAGTTGAAGAGTGAGAGGCCACTAACAGACTTTGACTTCTAGAGACCTGAGGCAAGGACATAAAAGCATCAGCTGGAGACTGAAGGTCCCAGACACAGAGAAATAGCTATAGATCCCGAGGCACCATTCAGTTGTCTCAGGTCACAGACTGAATAAACAGGAGAAAGTGAGCTGAGCACCAGCTCTCTGCTTCCTGCTGAGGATGCCATGCGACAAGTTCCTCAGGTTCCTGTCTCCATGCCTTTCCTGCCATGCTGGACTGCACCCTCACAATGTAAGCAAAACAACCTTTTCCTTTCTCAGCTGGCTTTGTCACAGCTGTAAGTAACTAAGATAGAAAATTTGTGCTGAGGACTGGGCCTGTGGCTGTGGTAAAACCTGACTGTGTGACCCATAGCCAATGGGAGCCTGTTTTCAGGAGGAATGCGAGGGTTTAAAACCCCAAGAAGGCTGTGATGATGCTGAACAAGTCAGAGTGAGAGAGCTGGAGAGACTGGAAAGCTTAGAGAGATTCAGATGGTCCAGGCTCCGCTCACTGTATGTCAGACTCCACAGGGAACTGGGGTAGAGACCACGCATGTTCTCTTCAGGCAATGATCCTGGCATCATTTTGTTCATGATCTGGGGATCTGGATGAACTATTGAAAAGCAATCAGCTAATTTTGTTGGTGTCATGTTGGTCTCATCCCCCTGCTGCCACACCTTCCTTGCAATTATTGACAATTTATTGTTCAACTGTGACCTGAACTAACCCCCCCCCCTCACTTGGGCTTCTTGGGTTCTGTCTTTTGTACAGCAATGAGTAACTGATAGACACTCAAGGTATCAGTGAGGACATATAGCCCGGGGAGAAGCAACACCTTCTGGCAGCCTCTGCCATTTTCTGAATAAATGTGTATTAATTTATCTATTCACCTACTTTCTCAAAGAATACTTGTCAGTCTGCTAACAAATAAAATCTGGCAGAAGTGATTCATGGGAGGGAAGAACTCAGTTTCATCCACACTTTTATAAGGTGTTGGCCACAGGGGTGTGGCAGGGACTGTCACATGGTTAAGGTAGCAGGACCTAAAAGATGGTTGCTACATTGTATGTGATAGATTTTCAAAAAACAGAAAGCCATACAATATACATGAGGCACCCAGGAAGCTGTGAGAGGGCAGGGCTCAATCCACCTCCTTACTTCTCAGCATCTATCTCATCTTTTGACAACAACCTTGTCCTAGGACCCTTCTTGCACTAATGTGTGTGGCTTGCCAATACCCCATTGCTTTGCTTCTGATAACTATTTACTGAATTTGTATGTGTATTTTCATATTATAAAATCACTATCATTAGTAGGAATTCCAGTTGCCAAAACAACTAGCAATGGTGGATGCAGGTTTGTGCCACCTCCCCCTAGCCCCGCCCCCACGTCCTATACCCACGCACCCTTTGACTTTCCTCAGACCAATGGTGGTGGTGGTCTTCTCTTTTTCTTCTGTGTTTGGGACTGTAAAAGGTTCCACAGCTTTCAGCTTTTTTTCTATCTTTCTATAGGATCTCATTGCCTTTCCCCAACAACTTCTATATGTCAGTTTTTCAAAGTAGCAGACATGTGTTTTAAATAAATAAAACATTAGAAATTTGTAACAAAAGGTAGGAAGTTTTCTATTGTATCATCCTTATCCACCATTGTAATCCCTAATTATTTCTTTCTCCTTCCTTCTCTCCCTCCATCTTCCTCCTCCTCCTTCTCGCTCTCTCTCCCTCTCTTTTAACAAAGTCTCAGGTATCCCAGGCTGCCATCTTGCCCAATTTCTCTCATTCTTTTACTTGAACAACTAATTTTAATGCTTTGTTGATTATTTATCCATTTTACTTCATACTTCTAAAAAACAGAATTAAATGTTACTTTTAGGTTTTTCTGTTTTAGTTATGATGAGTTATTTCCTGTAAATATGGATTTGTTTTAGTTTTCTTCTACTGTTACTATTTTTTTTCCTCAGCTCTTCATGACAGCAGGATCAGGATTTGCTTCTCAGCTTCTGTATTGGGCTTACCAGGGAATTTAGAGAAAGAGACAAACATGAAGAAGAGACCAGGGGGCAGGTGTGCAGTGCATTGCATGCTTTGTTGAGCTATTTAGGTTTTATCCTCAGTGCAACCAGAAGGCTTTGGAGAAGTTTTACTATAGAACGACATGCCCTGCCTTAAAAACTTGCCCCTTTTGGGGGTGTGTGTGCGTGCATGTAGCCAGAGGTTGTGTTCAGGTGTCTTTCTCTATAGCTTTCCAACTTATTTTTTGAGACAGAATCTCTTACTGAATTGAAAGTTCACCTACCTGACTAGATTGGCTAGCTAGTGATCCTCCTGTCTCCATCTTCACAGGATAGGATTTTAAACACATGCTATCATGCCTCACTTTGTCTAAAACACGTACTCTGCAGATCCAAACTAAGATCTTTGTTTTCACACCGCCATCAAACAGCTACTGACTGAGCCAGCTCCTTAGCATCTTGCCTTTTACACTTTGATTATTGTGAAGAATTCACTGACAAACTACTACATTTGTCTTTGGGCAACAAAGGTGACTTTACCCAGTGTGGCTAGCTGTGCAGTTTCAGAAAACCTGAGATAGGAGATTTATTTTAAAGGAAATATCAAGGGAACTGAGGGTCAAAGGCTTAGAAAGAGCAGAGGAAACCAAGGTAACTCCCACGTTTGCCTCGAACAATTGAATGGATGGTGAACCATTTTCAGAGATGGAGAATACTGGAGATGGGATGATATGTTACTGAGCACAGAAGGAGAGGGAAAAAGGTTATATCCTAACTTAAAATCTTAGCATGTGTGTGTTTATGTACATGTTCATGCATATACAAGTACAGATGTGTGAAGGTGCATTGCACATATGTGTGCATGAGATCAGAGGACAATTTTGGCATCATTCTCAAGACTTTCTCTATCTTATTTGAGATAGGGTCTCTCATTGACCTGGAGCTCAGCAATTTGATTAGAGGCCAATGTCAAGTGTCTTACTCATGTAATTTACCTTCTCTTCTGTGATAAATACCATGACTGAAAGCAACTTGGTGAAGAAAGGGTTTCTTTGGCTTATATTTTGTGATTACAATCCATCATTGAGGAAGTTAGGGCAGGAGCTCAAGCAGGAGCAGAGGCAGGAGCCATGGAGAAAACTTCATCACTGGGTTGTTCCCTCTGGCTTGCTCAGCTAACTTTCATGTATGGCCCAGACTCACCTCCTTAGGGATGACACTTCTCACAGTGTTCGGAGACAACCTACATCAATTTATCAAATGACTGTCTATCCTTCTGGCCCTATGCATTTGACCCATCTTGTGCTTTATTTCACTTGAGCTAGGGTTCCAATTCCTAGGAACTGAACATCTACCTCTTGAAGAAGCCAATTCAGATGTCAAGATTCTGGAGTAATGATACATCCGCACCCATGTCTAGTAAGTCTTCAATAAAAATGCCATTTATACCCACTCTTAGCTTTGGTCTTTGATTATTTACACAAGTTTGCCAGAATATACATCTTCTATGTCCTACTGGAGTGTTTGATTCATTCTCCACATCTATTCCATCATCCAGACCAGTATAGTTTTTTGCAGTATGCACTGGATTTTTTTTAAATTTACCTGAGAGACATGTTTTTCCACAGTAAATGGGAGTGATTGGACCATGTTCATCATGGGGACTTGCATGAGGCCTCCAATGAGTTTCCTGATGGTATTGGGTTGCATTGTCTGTCTTTTGTTGACCTACATTCATTGGTCTAATGTCGATCTTTGCCACACCTCCTACATATACCTAAGGCTGAGACTTCCTATTCTTGCCATTCCCAGGCAGACATTATTTCTAGGAATTTCTTGTCTACAATCTCTTCTTGGATGTCCTATTCTACAACAATTAAAACATTTGGTATTTTGATGTCTCCTCATACCATTGGGAATTGCTTCTCCTACCCAAGCTTCAGTACCATAGTCAAATGTCTTGACATTCATTGTATTTAAGCCCCATTCATCCATTGGTGCTGATCTGACTTTTAAAGGCCCAAGAATCTTTTTGCATTCTAAGTTGGCATTCATAAAAGCCAAAGATTCAGTTAGTAAAAGTCCAGCTTCTGGGTCTGTTACCCCTATCAGTATATCCTTAGTTAATCTTTGTAAAAAGTCACTAAAGGGTTCTCTCTGACCCTGTTTAACCCTCATATATGATTTAATTATGTTTCCTGATTCCTGAATCTTGTCACAAGCATTTAAAGCTGCTGTGCTACATAGGGACAAGGTGTGTTCCTCATAAAGATGATCGTGAGGATCAGAGTAAAGTCTCTCACCAGAATTTGATCTTGGGAAATTTCAAGTCCCTTTGCTTTTCTCTGTTGTTCTACAATTTTTGCTTCTTCTCTCTAGTGTAACATTTCCAAAACAACTGAGGTCTGTTTTCTAGGATCGCTGAGATTAACTGAATCCAGTCTTGTGGCACTGCTTTTTTACTTGAAGCCCACATTTTGACCATTTCCCTAACAAAGGATAAATGTATTCCATAAGATACAATTGCTTGTTTAATTTCCTTTCGATCAGTCATACATATGGGCTCCTATGTATATTCTTTGACTACCTTAGGGTATTTCCTGTCAGATGTTCTTTCTGATTATATCACAGGAAAAACAGGTAAAACTCTGGGTAAGCTATCCCAGAGTTTTGAACATACTGATGAGGCTAAATTTTGTCTTTGTACCTTTTGTCTCTGGTCATCAAATTTGATAAATTCCTTAATCTTTTCAAACATTTTTACCACTACCTTTTGTAGAGACTGGATTTCCTGTCCAATGTTCTGTTCTAATGCCCTCATTGATGATTCCAAGGTGTGAAGTCTGTCCAGTAAAGATAATGTCCTCGGACATAATTTTTTATAGCATGCATATTACCTTCCTGGAGAGATATTCTCTCAGTCAATCTATCGTAACCATTCAACAGAGTCCGATTAATACATTCAACAGTATGAATTCTGTCAGACAATGTCTCAGCACCCTCTGTCATTGACTAGGTCTTGTTTGTCAGACCCTTGAGGCTCTTGAAAATTTTAGCTTCCGTAGACTATCATGGTTGTTTACTTCCTGAGTCTCATTAGCTTCCAGTTCCTTCTGGAGGGGAAAGTTTGAATTTGGAGAAAACTATACAACAGCATGAAAGAAAGATCCTGATATGGTTCTGCCAGAGATTGTGGCAGTGCTAGATCTCAGCACAGCAGGTAGTGGGACTACACTGTGCAGGGCACATAGCATCCTCAGAGATTGTGGCAGGTGCTGGATCCCAGCACAGCAGGTAGTGGGACTACACTGTGTGGGGCACATAGCATCCTCAGAGATTGTGGCAGGTGCTGAATCCCAGCACAGCAGGTAGTGGGACTACACTGTGCAGGGCACATAGCATCCTCAGAGAGGTCAAGATAATCCTCCGGAGAAGTGGCTGTAGGGCCAGGCCTGATGTCTGAAGGATGAGGATGGGTGACCTAGTCAAGAAGGTGGGGACTGTGCACTTTTCAAGGAATAGGAAACAGGCTGGGGGAGGCTCACAATTTGGTGTTTTAAGGGAACTTCAAATGAAGAAAAAGTGGTCAGGGCATGATAGAGAAGTGGTGTGAGGAAGAATGGCAGAGTTGTGGGATACCCAGACGCTTGAGTTTGCAAGAGTCACAATTTTGTACCTTAAATGCCAAGGGATGCTATTGAGAAGTTTTCTATTCTTTCCTTTTTTGTTTTAAAATTTTTGCAAATTTTGTTTTTGAAATCTTTGCAAATTTCATATATGAGTACAATATATTAGAAATCATAAATGCCCCCCCATTCTTCTATTTCAACCTCTTCTGCATGTCCCCCTTTCCTGATCAGTTTTATATTCTGCTCAAGTGAACATGCGTATAGCCTGAAATATAGTTGTCCACCACCATGTACCACATCCCTAAAGAAAACTGACTCTCCCTCCTCTAAAAGCCACCAGTTCTCCTCAGGTAGGAGTGGGGTCTACTAAGCATGGCCTCTATCCATGACTGCCTTGATCCTGTGTAAGTCATGTACAGACAATCACAACTGCTATGGATTCATGAGAGGTGTGGCCATGCCATGTCCAGAGGACACTATGTTTTCAGCAGTCCTCCTTGACTGCTGGCTTTTACAATCTTACCACCTTCCTTTCTGCAATGTTCTCTGAGCCTTGGGTATATATAGGTGTGTTTGTGATACAAAAGTCCAATTAGGGCTGAACATTAAGAGGTTTTTTCCTAAAAGAGAATTTTGTGGTTTTGAAATGTTCTATAGATACTATAAAAAGGTCAGACAGGATGTGGGTGAGTGTGGCTAAAAACCAAATGAGAAGGCTTTTGCTCTGTCCGCCTGAGAAATGACAGTGGTGTATTCTCTGGCATTGGGATTGGGGTCAGTGAGGGAATGGTGTCCAGGAAGCCTTTTAAAACAGACAGAAGCAAACCAGCAGCAGTACTCAGTTGTTTTTATACTTAGAAACAAGTACGTGTTTTGCATATGACAACATCCTCATGTTCATTCATCCCCTTGACTAATTGTTCTTTGGTGAATTGAACTCATTCACCATTAGGTTTGACATATTAAATTAATCAGGTCCTTTTAAAGGCTTCCAACTCCCGAAAGCCTAGACAGTTTAGGATTGCATCCATATGTATCAACATTGACTTTGATAGCACATGAAGAAAGGGGAAGTTGCATTTGTCCCTATGTAACTCTAGTATGCTTCTTGAGGCAAGAGGGCATCCAACAGGTTAAAAGTTATTTCCCTGGGCCAGAGAAGGAGACAGCTCAGTGGGTAAGGGTGCTTGCTGCATCCTCCTGAGGATCTGAGTTGATTTCCTTGCACTCGTACAAAACTGGTTTGGTTCTGTGCTTGTTTATAGCAGGGCTGCAGAGATCAGAGACAGGAGGATCTGGGGCTTGCCGGCTGCCAGCCTAGGTCCAGGTTCTGGGAGAGGCTCTATCTCAAGCAGGGCACCTGGTGTTCTCATCTGGCCTTCATGTGCACAGGAGCACCTGTACACACATGGACATGTATTCCCCCTCCCAGTACATACACAGGCTCCCTGTTATTCAAGATAAACTTCTTGCTTTTAACTTTAGTTCATTAACAATTTATTATTTATCAATTGCAGCCTTAAACTGCAATGTCCAAGAACTTGGAAGCTATGATAGATCACTTTTCAATTCCATTCATTTCTTATCACCCCATTTCTGATTCCAATATTGCTTTCATAAAAGACTTTCCCTTCTCTCTAATGAGATACATTTCTAGAACACATTTCCTGTTACATTGCCATTTTCCTTTAATGGAACTCAACTTGAAGTATCCATTTCTAGCTGGGAGCAAAATGAGATTCTTTTCCAGAACCCTGTTGTGCTAGCTGGAGCTCTTCAGAACCCTAAGTGAGCTCTTAATGGGTCTTTTGACCTTTGACCTACCCTTCCTGTCTGTGATTGGACCCTGAGCACCCTCTTCACAGACCCAACCTTAGTGCTACGCCACTGTTCTTCCTTCTTTGGAAGCTTCTGATGTATCAAGTTATGGAAATCTTTACTTAAATATGTGATTCTCAATTTAGCTGATGTAAATACCTAAAAATAACTTCTGCAAAACATTAGAGACAACTTTTTGTGTGAATATATGTATATGCTTGTGCGTGGACAGTATGTGTATGTTTGTGTGTGTATGTATGTGTGTGGTATGTGTGTGTATGTTTGTGTGTGGTGTGTATGTGTGTGTATGCTTGTGTATGTGTATGTGTGTGTAGTATGTTATGTGTGTGTGTGGTGTGTTATGTGTGTGTGTGGTGTGTTATGTGTGTGTGTGGTGTGTTATGTGTGTGTGTATGTGTATGTGTGTAGAAAACAGAGAACAACCTCGAGTGTTGCTCCCAGGCACTGGCCTCCTTGTCTTAAGACAGAAGTCCTCACTGGCCTTTAACGCATCAAGTAAGCGAGGTTGGCCGGACATCAAGTTCCAGGGATCTGCCTGTCTCTGCTTTCCTAAAGATGAGACTAAAAGTGTGTGCTCCCACCTCTACATCTTATAGTTTACATAAGTTCTGGGGAATCAAACTCAGATCCACATGCCCTCAAGACAAGTATTGTATTGACTCACCTGTCATCTCAGTTCTGGAGTCAGCTTTCAAGGAGACTGTGAAGTTTTTAACAAAGTTTTAAAGGTTGAGTATGTAAAGTGGAAAGTTCAAGCCAAAGAAATGACTGCTCCATGCCCTCAGGACTGAATGAATGAGTGCTCCATGGCCTCAGGACTGAATGAGTGCTCCATGGCCTCAGGACTGAATGAGTGCTCCATGGCCTCAGGTTGAATGAATGAGTCTTTCATTGCCTCAGGACTGAATGAATGAATGCTCTATGGCCCCAGGTTGAATGAATCAATGCTCTATGGCCTCAGGTTGAATGAATGAGTGGTCCATAGCCTCAGGATTGAATGAATGAATGCTACATGGTCCCAGGACTGAATGAATGAGGGCTCCATGGCCTCAGGACTGAATGAATGAATGCTGCATGGTCCCAGGACTGAATGAATGAATGCTGCATGGCCTCAGGACTGACTGAATGAATGAATGAATGTGCTATGGTCCCAGAACTGGGAAGAAGGTGCTTTACTGTGTGGGAGCAGACACCCCTTGTTCTATCTTTCATACCTTCTCTCTTTCACTCTCACTCTCTCACTCTGTCTTCTGTTGCTCTTGCTCTTGATTGCCCTCTCTGTTTCTCTTAGCCTTTCTATGTCCTCGTCTCAGATCTCCCTTGATCTGTGCTTCTGGGAAGGCTGGCATTTGTACCTCTCCACTATCCTTGGATCTGCACCTTATGTTCATTGCTCTCAACTGTGCATTTTCACCATCAGATCCCTTAACAGTGCTTCTCACTTCTGAAGGCCTGTAGCATACCTATTTTCACTCTCTTCTGTGCTTGCAGTTTCGGAGGGTTAAGCCATGATCATTGTGATGGAAAACATGGCAGCAGGAAGGCGGCATGGCACTCAAGCAGTAGCTGAGAGTTTGCATCTTATAGAAAGAGACTAGACTTAGCATAGATTGAAACCTCAAAGCCAGTGACACACTCCCCCCAACAAGGCCACACATATGCTAACAAAATCATACATATTCCCCTCTCATGCTCGTGGCTTCCAGGGCTAGAGGACTCTGAGCCTTCGTGCTATGGTATCCTCTTCCAACGTGCTTTCTGGAGAAATCAGCCTCTTGGAAAGAACAGGGAATTAGGTGAGTAAATATAGTATTTTCCCTCCAGTCTCAAGAGAGTGGATGTTGTCGGCATCAGTGAAAAATTGTAGATTGGATGTGACTCAGTGCTTCTCGAGAGCTTGGCTAGGCACTGCTGCTGGAACCAAACATCTTTCTGTGTGCTCATGTGAATACTTGAAAATAATTTGTTTTTCCCTGGGCTGTTGAAATGAAAACGATTTTTAAAAATTTCCAGGAGGTGCTGATGCAATCTCAGGAGGTCCCTGACCTGGTTTTGTCACATTGGCCATTCTATGATGCTGGAGACATGGGGCAAGATTACCCTTATACCCCATTAACTTTGGAAGAGTTGAGTTCTTTCCCAAGCCATCAAGCTCTTTTTTGCTGATAATATTTTTACTAATCCTAAGTGAGAGGGTCGAGGCTGGCCATCTTCCCAAAGGGAGATGCCTGGCATTTATAATTGCAGTATGCTAACCTCCTTGCCCACCTTTACTAGAAAACATGAAAGGGAGAAATTATTTCTGCACATAGGTGTTTTGAGAGAAAGAGAGGGGTGTGCCTGTGGAACCAAACATGCTGAGAGAAGGGCAGGAGGCCAGGGATATCCAAGAACAGGGACTCCACAGAGAGTGCGGAAGTGCTGCTATTGTGAGCCAGGTGCATGCCAAAGAGCCAGCCAAGGTTTCTCCTCATAGCTCTTTGAAGATGGTATAGTAAAGTGCTTGGGAAAGCCATTTTTATGGAGTCCTCTCCAGCCACAATCTATAGAGTGGTTGTGGTTGGCATGAACATGGGGCATACTTGGTACTCCTTCCTATACTCTTATCTACATGGATTTGGTGCTGACATGCTACTCTAAGGACCCAGATAGGACACTGCAATACTCATAGAAGCTGTTTAATGCATATTTTCAATGTGGCCCATGGTCTTATCCAATAGCTTTCTTTTTTCCTTTGGGTATATTGGCATTTCCCTATAGATGCTGGGTAGGTGACAGATGGAATCTGAAATCCACATTAGAAAGGCCGGGTATTCAAGAAAGGTCACTCCACCAGCCCCACACAGAGAATGCAGATGCCTGGATCTGGGCTGATTCCGAAGATCAATGCCCTTTGAAATCCAGGTCCTTTTCCAGAAATTCTATCCTGCACTAATGAACATCCCTGCTGTAGAAATAGTTCTTGTTTGCTAATATTACACACAATGCTAAAGCTTTTGTTGCTTTATTTGTGCTTTTCGTGGTGTGTGTGTGTGTGTGTGTGTGTGTGTGTGTGTGGTGTGTGTGTGTGTGCACTCACGCACATGGATATATGCATGCAGGTGCATATCTATACACTGCTTGTGTAGATCAGGGTTCACCTTAGGATGCTTTCCTTTATTCTTTTCACTTTATTTATTTTGCTTTTGTTCACATGTGTATTTGTGTTCATGTTTGTGTCAGCCACATGTGTGCATGTGTCTTCAGAGGTCAGAAGAGGTTGCTAAGTTCCCTGGAGCTGGAGTTACAGGTGTTTGTGAGTCTCCTGAGTGGGTGCCGGGAACTGAACTCCATTACTTTGGAAGAGCAAAAAGTGCTCTTAACCTCGCAGCCATCCTTCCAGCCTCTTCACCTTATGTTTTGAGATAGATCTTTTGCTCAACACACAGCTCACCAACAGTGAGCTCCAGTGAGCCAATGAGCTCCAGGGTCTGCCTGTCTCTGTCTTTCCAATGCTTGGGTTATAGACACACTTAGCTTTTGCGTGGGGGCAGGGAATCTGCACTCAGGTCCCCACACAGACTCTTTACAGCTGGGTGTTTCATCAGCATCCCTGCTCTTTGCTTTAGGAACCAGCAGGACCTGAGAGAGGACCACGGGCACCTTGACCGTGTTCCGTGGAGGAATATGCCACAGCAGAAACAGTCACCATGTAGAAAGAGCTACTTACCTGGATCTAAGGAAAAACCAATATTGTGTTGGATAAATCAAATGCCTGCTGAGTTCATTTTCTTTCCCATTGATATCAAGTGAACATTTTCCATTTTTCTTGGCTGCTCACAATTCCAAGCTGGGCGACTTTTTAAGATCCACAATTAACCGCCTGATGGAAGGAGGGCAGGGGGTGTGAGTGGGGCCTGAGCGAAGCTAGTTGGTGGAGAACCAAGCCAACACTATCTGCAGGGAGTGAACAATCACAGCTGCATGAGAGGCAGGTCCAGTGAGTGGCAATTTCCATTTACCCACAAGTCTCCATCCTGCTCCATAGAAAGCAAACAATGCAGCTTCCATCATGCATGCTCCTTCATCTGTGCTAGCTGTGCAATCTGGAGGTTGGTACCAGAGAAAGCTCACTGGCTGTTTGGAATTGTAGTTTACAAACTATAGCATGTTCATCTGAGTTTTGAGATGAACACCGTCGAAGAGTATGGCCCCTTCTTATCAATGATGTCTCTCTATCATGCTCCCCTCATCTGTGTCTGTTTTTCTGTGTCTCTATCTCTGTCTGTCTCTTTTTCTCTCTATGTTTGCATGTGTGTATGTGTCAGCTAAACTGACTGATCAATGAATAAAAGAAATTTGCCCTTCCCCACCTCCCCACCTGCTTTTCATGCTTTTTCACATGGGTGCTGTGTCTCTGCTTTTCACATGGGTGCTGTGAACCTGAATTCATCGTCCCATGTTTATGTGGAGGTACTCTGTTGATTCAGCCATTTTCCCAGGTCCTCAAATTGCTTCTCTGGGGGACAAAAAGACATTTCATGTAAGACACAAAGGTAAGTTAAGTCAGGTTGCTAAACTGTTGCTTGCAGGGCACAACAGGGGCAATGCACAGGGGTCCCAAGTCCAGAAGACACAGGCAGGGAGGCCTGGGGTCCACAGAATGCCAAACTAGATAATAGATACTGATACTGATTTTGTAGCTCATTATTTTTTCAAAGAAATACAATGCACTAAAACCAAAAAGTGAATCCAACTCAACATTGGAGTGCTCAGTTATGAATTAATCAAGCAGTTAATTTAATAAATGTTAATTGAATATCTAATAAGTGCCAGGAACTCTTATGGAGCTTATATTTATTCCAGATAATGAGAAGTCAACGAAGGAAGAAGTAGGTAAGTGAGATTGGGTAGAATGAAGGACTAGGGTGTCGTGTGTGTGTGTGTGTGTGTGTGTCTGTCTGTCTTATGTGTATGTATACATGGGTGTGGAGGTCAGAGAGGACATGAAGTATTCTGCTTTATCATAATTCACCTTTTTTCCCTTGAGACAAGGCTTCTCATTGAACGTAGAAGCTAGGGTGACAGACAATAGCAACAACAACAATGATGACAATGACAACAAAAAGCCCGGGCAGCACATATACGGTGGTTCTGTTGAACTTGCCCATATTGAGCTTCATGATCTGAGTGGATGATGACTGACCAGGTCTTATTCCCAAGAGGGCACCAGATCTCATTAGAGATGGTTGTGAACCATCTCTGTTTGTTGGGAATTGAACTTGGGACCTTTGGAAGAGCAGGCAGTGCTCTTAACCACTGAGTCATTTTCCCCACCCACTCACAATGTTGGGGTTACAGATGTATATGCAGCCACACCTAGATTTTTATGGGTGATTTAGGGTTTATAACTCAGGTAATTAAACTGGTACAAAAAAGCCCTCTTATCCATGGATCTATGTCTCTAGTTTCAGAATTGCTTTCAGGGAAGGTTCATTGACAAGGTGTCCATTGGCTAGCAATGAAGTGAGTCAGCAGGCTCTCTGGAGAAATTTCGAGTGTAGACAAAGGGCAGGGTGTACTTGTATTCAGTATTAGAGAGTAATAAACAGTAGGTTTAGAATTTTATAGCAGGAAACAGGAGGCTAGAGAACAGTTCAACATGTGATGCTGGCATTGGACGGAGCAAGGGGATAAAGATCTGAGAGCCCTTCATGGGTTGGAGTCACTTGCAGCTGTAGGCTGTCTTTTTTCTTAATTAATTTATTTTTAAGAAACATTCTTTTCTCATTTTACATACTAATCCCAGTTCCTATTTCATACCCTCCTACCACTCCACCATCCCCTATCCATTCCTCAGAGAGGGTAAGGCTTCCTATGGGGAGTCAACAAAGTCTAGCCCATCACTTTGAGGCAAGACCAAGGCCCTCCCCACTGTTACCTGGGGAGTAAGAGTAGATGAGGAGAGGATGGACAACTGAGCTCTGGCCATCCCAGAATGTACAAGCAGAAGTGAAGATGAATCTGAAAACATGACTGAAATGGCATGGGCAGTAAGACAAGAGGGTGGTCAGGGAAAGTGGGCTGTGGACACAGCTGAAGAAAACATTTCCACACACTGGAGTGTGTCAGACTACAGAGACGATGTCACCTTCTGATTCCATTTTTACGACCCCCAAGTCAGTTTTTCCATTCCCTGTGGTCAGAGGCAAAGGGCCTTTTATCCATTCCATTTTCTTTAATTTTTGAACAATCAATGTTTGCAGATTGTCATAAATATAGTAGGTACTGTCTTAGTCTGTTTAAGATCCTGTAACAAAGTACATGAGAGTGAGTCATTTAGAAATGATAAGTTTCATTTATTTGAACCAAATAAATTCAAAATAAAAGTATCAGCAGGTTTAGTGCCTGACAAGGGCTACCCTTGCTTCAAAGATGGTACCTACTGAAGGCTTATTAGGTGATTGAGGGATATGCATCCTTGTTATAATTCTTCAATATTGTACTAACATCATTTATGAAAGCCCTACACTCTGAGATTCATCATCTCCCAGGGCCCCTCCTTTAATATCTTCGTTGCTGATTAAATTTCAACACAGGAATTTTGAGAGATACAAATATCCAAGACACAGCTCATGTATAATTGATAGAGCATAAAACAAAGATGAGCTAGCATTGAGATGTGGGCAGGGCTGTCTCACTAGTTATGTTAGCCATACATTTGTATTTTATAGTTTATACTATGCAGCATAAAGACACTTCTCTGTATGTCATTGATTTTGGGGTTCTGACAGTGTTATTTTGAAAATGCAAAAGGCAAACTCATATAGATGCTAGAAGTATACAACAGAGAGTTGCTAGGGTTGTCCTGGAAGAATATGTATAATCTAGGCCCCAAAATAACAATGGCTAATTGTGCTTTCTATGTGGCTTGCTTATTTTTAACTTGCCTCCTTCCAAACTGTAATCTTCCAGCAGGTAAAATGTGTGTCTAAAATATACATTGCTTGCAGAAACATAGACTAAGTGCCTGGGGGTGGAACATAGATTAAAAAAAAACAAATGAAGGCAGAAATCTTCAGTTTTATTACGTTGTTCACTTCTATAATTTAAATAATTATTGTACAGTTTTTGAATATTTTACTCATATGGTCCTTGAGTAGCCCTCTGGCCAACTCCAGCCCATAGGCAAATTTCATTTTGTGTACATCAGGCGTTCCAGCATTGGAAAACTGAAAAGTTTCATATACACATATTTTCTTGTTCTTTTGCAACTGTAGTATATAATAATAATATTTGTTTATGGTTTTAAATTACCAAAGTGACTGTTCCATTGATTCAATTACTTGAGTAAAACTCACAGACAATTGTGTTTTTTAATCAATTGACTCACAAGGCTTATTTTTCCTATAAACATTTCAAGTTGAGTTTAATTTCAATATAAAATCATGTAGATAATTCAAACAACTTCCAAGATGAGACAATCAAATATTCTATATGCTACATTGTCTTGGATGCTATGCAAAAAGTCACCAAGATAATTGATTTTGATATGTTAACATGAGATGTACATAGTTCCAATCGTTAACAAATAAATTTTATTGTATTTTTAACTGTTGAAACATTATAAAGAATCAATACATTGGCTCACTCTCTGTATATATCTCAAGGTTAGACCAACCATCAGAATCTACCATGCTTACTCTCAAATGTGACTTTTATTAGTTGACTTGAAGTGGTAGAACATGACTCTTCAAACCTTGACATTTTGTCATACTGAATATTTTGACTTGAAACCAGCTAAGTAAAAGCATATACAGAAAAAACTCTGGTCTGCCCTTGCCTAGAACCTGCATGTAAATTCTCCATGTGAAGTCATCTCCCCTTCTACTAATGCCTGGAAGATTAGCATGAAGCTTCCATTTGAAAGAGATGGCGCTATGATGAATAACATAAGCTTTACTAAATATACTTTATCTACACTAGTTTTTCTCGTATAGAAACTATCCTGGTTAGTTTTACTGTCAATAGGACACAGCCTAGAGTTCCCCGAAAAACAGATTGTTCAGGTCAGAGTGGCTTATGGGCATGTCTGTGGAAGGTTGTCTTCATTATGAGGGCTCAACCTACTGTTAACAGTCCCATCCTCAGGCAGGTGGTCCTGAACTATAAAGGCAGCTGAGTTAGCTAGCTAAGATTCTCCAGTGTAAGTCAGTATGCTTACATCCTCCATGGCTTCAGTTGAACATCCTTGACTGTGAGGTCCTGGCCTGGCTTCAGGTTCATGCTCAAGCTCCTGTCCTGACTTCCCTCTATGATAGACTGTGACATGTATGATGAAATTGTCCCTTTCCTTCCTAGGTTGCTTTTGGTTATAGTCTTTGTCACAGCAGCAGAAAGGAAGCTAGAAGAGACACCTTCCATTCAGTTTTCCACTCACAGAAGACAAATTTTCTCTCTTATTTGTTAGTCTATTGTCTAGATTCTTTACTATAATTTAATCATCCTTTTCAGAGTGGCATCTTTTTCTGAAGATTTCTCAAGCCTTGTAAGAGACTGAGCTTTTGACAGACCTAGCAGCCAAGTTAATAATGTACCTTGTTATCATTTAAGGCTCTTACTCAGTTTGCTGCCCCATTGTATGCTCAGCCTGCCTTTAAGAGAGCAGCGTAACTAACCTTACTCTGCTTGGGATTTCCAATGCAACCATATTTTACAACCTATGCTAATTCATTGCTTTAATCTTAAGTTACATACCTTTGTGTGTGTTGTGGTCATCATTTTATAAAAATAGTCAACAGATTAAAAGTAACTCTAAACAACAAATGTTCCATAAATATTGGAAACATCATGTGGGTATAGGCTGATAATACCTGTGTGAGGTTTTGAGTGCTATTTTGGGTCAGTAATGTAACTGTTTGGTTGGAAGCATCACCTCAGCCACTAACATCCTTATCCAAAAAGAGTCTGGAATGTTTGGTTGGAAATGTCACCCCAGACCCCTGGCATCTGTATATACAAGGAGGCTGGAATGTTTGGTGGAAAGTTCCAAGCCTCCTTCCCCTGGGAGTGGCCACAGTACAGACTCCACCTCCAAGAAAACCCACCAACGATGACCCCTCCCACGAGAGGGTTAAGGCCACTCCCATAGGCTGTTTAAACTGTTCCCCAGAGAATGAACACATGGTCTCTCCCCTTTTCCCTCTTAGTGTTTTTCCAGGGGGGAGGATTCACCCAGGAGTGCTGGTATCTATCCATTTAACCCAGGCTTCTTCTAATTCGGTCTGATTTGGTTTGATTTCAATTATTGCATTGGCAGAAAGGTTTGTCAGTCTGAAAAAACAATTTAACATTTGGAGGTCTCACCAAGATGGACTGTTTTTCCAACACTGGCCCAGGGCTACCTGTTGGAAAACACCCTTCTCACCGTGCTCTCTGCCAGGTTAAGATTGCCTTTTCTAGTACATGCCCCTAGGGTCCAGGGTCCATATGTTGTAGGGCAGTCTGCTGAAGCCACAGTGCATGCTAGATTCTCGACCCCACCAAAAGTGGCGAGGCAGTCCTCTCTGAAGTGGGATTGCTGGGGCAGAGACATCTGCCCACACAATTCTCACACTTCTCTGTTTTTTAACTCATGAGTCTTATCACAGTAGATGCATTGTGGTAGGCACTGAGTCCCGAGACTTGGCATAGACTTGTAAAAAAGGACACTTGCCATTTGAGGCCTGATCCCCAAACACCTTTGGGCTGCCTTTTATTGAAAATCCTTTTAAATTGGGGGCTATCTAACACCTATGTAGAACAAGCCCCCACATGCCCAGGTTTCTGGATGCTGTGCTTCCACTCCCTCTTCTCTTTTCTGCTCCCTCCCCACTTCTCTAGCTGTTTACTGTTTGTCTCATGCTGGGACTCTCTACAACGGATCCACCCCCCCCATCCTTCCACTCCAAAACTGTATAGGTGTTAGTCCTTATGTTTCTGTTCTCCATTGCAGTGTCTGCTAATCTGGTCCTTAATGGTCACCTATGTGCTTCCCTGGCTTCTGCAGCCTGCCTACACCAGAATTTTTAAGTTGGCCAGCTGGCACAGGTTCCTAAAAAAGTTTTATTTGTTTGTTTGTTAAAATAATAAGGCCACAGTATGCTTGTTTTATGTCTGTGTGAATATGTATGTTTGTTTATATAGTACACTTGTCTTATTTCTCTATGTGTATGTGTGAGTGTCTTAAGATCTGTAAACGTTGTAACTCCAGATTACAAAAGCTCTAAAAAGATCCAAACATTTGGGTAGCTGCCATTTTGACCTCAGCTCCATCTTTGGTAAGAGTACCCAAGTGTGCTAGACCTACCAAGGAGACATTACCAAGGAGTTCTTTAACTTACTAAAATATTACTTTTAATTTTCTTACATTTACTTGCATTGGTAAGCTGTAACTAATTAGGTAAAATACATGTCTAAAATAAATTTATATGTCTAATTTAAATATAACTAACAGGTAATAGTACCCAATTCTCAAGTGCCTTTACAGATCGGAAAGTATGGCATTTAACAAAAGAGCTTATAACATAGAGACATGCCAGCTCCTGCATCATCCTATAGCTCCTCCAAGAAGATGTATGATTACAAAAGACCTTCTGCATGGAGGCTTGCCTTTAGCCTTCTACCTTATCAGCTTCCTGGATGATACACTGGGGATCCATCATCTCATCCTACCAAGACAGATAGACTAAATCCTTCCCCCCACAGGAACATCTTAAGGCCTCTTGGACTCAGCAGCTAACAGCAAACACTGCCTCTAAGGCTGGTGCTCTCCAAGGACTAAGGAGAGACTTGGGATTGCCTACATAGCTAAAATAGCTGTCTCATTTCTGCTCACTGATTCCTCTTAGATCTGTCTAATGGTATTTGATGACTTAAGGTACTGGTATCTCATTACTTCATTTGTTAAGTTTCCTGATAAAAATACAGACAGGTATGCCTCTTTCACAGGCTTCATAGTCCAAGATAAACAGGTTTCAGGAGTATCTTCAGAGATCCAGAGTTCCCAGTTTCCTTTAATTGTCCTCCAAAATGTTCCTATTCCAGTTGTCTTATAGATACCTGCAGGTACATGAAAAAAGTTCTGCTGCTGTATCAAAAATCATGTCTGGTAAAAAAAAGTCTCCAGAGCCTATTTTAACCCCACCCATTTTCAAGCATATTTTGCAGGTCACCTCTGCTGTCTGGACCAAGACCAACTTACAAAGGGCCCTCTAGACAATGCCAACACCTGCACCAGCTCACAGGATTTCACCATTGGTACCAACTTTCCTGCCTCAAAAGGACACCAACCAACTAAAATCTGGTTTTAAAAGGGCATATCTACCCTTATGTCTCACTTATTCACCCGAGCCTCTCCTGTACAGGAGGACACTTCTCTATTCTACTCTTTCTGGTAGTTAATGATACTTCTTATGGCTATCCCCATTCAAAGGGCCAATAATAACAGTATATGTTTTTCTCCTAGCCATGTGCCTTCTCATTTATTTCCCTCAAGGTCTCACTGAGGGCTCCAGGATGGCCCTAAATCAGATCCTTCTCCAACCACACCTCTCACTGAGCGTGAGCCCACCAATGCTCTCCTCTCCCACATTGCCCCATGCCCTCAGGAAGTAGCTACATATGAGCCAGCTCCCCTTTATCCAAGGAATTTGGAATTTTTAATTGGAAGCATCACCTCAGCCTCTAAGATCCTTATCTAAAAAGAGTCTGGAATGTTTGGTTGGAAGTGTCACTCTAGCCCCCTGGCATCTATATATACAAGGAGACTGGAATGTTTGGTAGAAAGTTCCAAGGCCCCTACCCAGGATTGACTGCAGTCCACACTCCACCTCCAAGAAAGCCCGCCCAATGGTGACCTCCTCCCCAGGGAGGGTCAAGACTACTTCCATAGGCTATTTAAACTGCCCTCCCAGAGAGTAAACATGTGGTTTCCCCTTTTCTTTCTTAGTGCTTTTTCTGGGGGACTTCCCAGGAGTGCTGGCATCCATTAAACCTGGGCTTCTTTTAATTTGGTCTAATTTGGTCTGATTTGGATTAATGCATTGGCAGAGAGGCTTATTGCCCCCTCCCGCACAAAAAACCCCACCTTAACAGTAACTTCTTCCTTTGTAAAACTCTGTTAAAGACTACTGTAGAAATACAGTCCTCATTGTTTTCTTATGCAATATATTCTGTGAAGTTCAATAAATACAGGACAAAGTCCCCTTTGGGGGCAGGAAGCACAGACAGGAGTCAGAGACAGATCAAACACACATAACAGACAGGCAATAGGCAGCTACAGATCACAAATTATACAGAAAAGATAACAGGTAGAAATGGAGAATTCAAATCTGGGCTCCCTCTTAGTCTAAACTACTTGAAGAGTGTGCTGGCTAGTTCTGTGTGAACTTCGTATAAATGGAAATTATTTTGGAAGATGGAACCTAAACTGAGAAAATATGCCCACCATATTGGGTAAGCTTGTGGTACATTTTTTTTGATAGATGAATGATCTCTGGGAAGGCCTAGATCACTTAGGGAAGGACCATGTCTGGGTAGGTGGTTCAAGATGCTATAAGAAAGCAGTTTGAGCAAGTTATGGGGGTAAAGCCAGTAAAGCAACACCCCTCATGGCCTCCACATCATCTCATGCCTTCAGGTTTCTGACTTGAATTCCTACCCTGACTTATCTCAGTGATGGATATCACTTATTTCAGTGTTGAAAGGTGAAACGAACCTTTTCCTCCCTAGGTTGCCTTTGGTCATGATATTTATTGTGGTAATAAAAACATGAAGATAGTTATCCTCACAAAGTGAGGGCTTGAATGTCAGTACTTTCTAAGTTCCTCAACAAAGTTGAGTGGCTCCATTGTTAGCTAAAACACATGAATGTCTTGTATCTTCTCAATGGCCCTGTTGTATGTGATATGTGATCAGTCTGTGGCAGACCTCATTCCAGGGTATTGTCTGTGTCCATCTTTCTGTTTGCCTGTCTCTCTGTCTCTTTCATTCTGGATGGATAGATGAAGAGAGATTAAAAGGGCCTGTTTAAAAATGCTTACCAGGGAGGAGTCTGTGCAATTTCATTGAGGGCTGACTCAGGAAAGAACTTCTCTGCTTTTATCTTTGTCATATCCACTGATCCATCTAACTATTTATGTCCTGTAAAATTAGTTGGCAAAGCTATTGATAAACCATGAGTTTAGAGTAGCTCTGTGTGTGTGTGTAGTGTGTATGTGTAGTGTATATGTGTGTGTAGTGTGTGTATGTGTGTGTAGTGTGTATGTGTAGTGTATATGTTTGTGTAGTGTGTCTGTGTAGTGTGTCTGTGTAGTGTATATGTGTGTGTGTGTAGTGTGTGTGTGTGTGTGTGTGTGTGTGTGTGTAAGTACAGATGTGCCATGGGGTACTTGTGGAGGTCACAGGACAATACTGGGTGTTGGGTCTCATCTTCCACCTTGTTTGAGACAAGGTCTCTGGTATTCAGTGCATGCAAAAGACTATCTGGCTTGGTGTTTTCTGGAGATTCTTCTCCCTTCACCTCACATTGCTCTGCAGGAATGGAATATTGTAGGTTCATATTTCTGTGTTTGACTTTTATGTTGGTTTTGTGGGTACCTGCACTTGTATAGCAAGGATTCTACAAACTGAATCATTTCTCTAACCCAGATTAGGAATGGAAGGAAGGATGTTGGTGATCTAATTGGTCCAATAACAGGACCTTTTTGCAGAGCCTTGTGATCTAGCTGCCAGTGCTACACCAGGAAGTCCTACTACCAACAAAAAAAAAAGACCCCAAAATAACAGAGGGACAATGGCAGCTAGTGACTTTTGAGTAGTTGTTTTATGCATTAAATTGTTTAAATTATTTAATCTTCACAAAACTCCTTGTTCACTCACAAACAAGCTGTTGTTGGAACTTTTCCTGGAGGGATGATCAAATGTCTTTTCATCCTGATAGAGCATCAGTGACAGAGCAAAGAAGCAATTCAGCTTCGTTCTTGCTTGGCAAACCCATGAGTTTAATTGGGGTTAATTGCATGAATATTCATAACAGATTACTTACAAGAACATGGGCAACTCATGAGTGATTACATCACTAAAGAAAATGCTTCTACCTCTCTTTCTGTATCTCTCCCTCTCTTCAGCTTACATGTCTTCAGTAAGATGTAAGGCCCTATGATCCTTTCCCTCTCTAGCAGCTCTGAACTGTCTACAAAACCTTGAGAAGCAATCTGGTTTGGGCCCTTCTTTCCCTCTTTGAGGAAAGCTAATGGATACAATCTTGTTCAGGTTTCCTTGGTTCATCACAGAAAATGATAGTTCAAGAGTGCAATGCTCCCTCCTGTCATGTGAAGAGGACAGCGTTCCACACCCATAAGGCAGGTAAGGAGTCTGGTAGAGTTGCATGACTTGTGCAGGACTTAGATACAGTAAGTGACAAAGACAAGTTACAAGCTACTGTCTCTACATCCTTGATGACCTTGAATATGAAGCCTCTCTTCGGTGGTGAATGTGAGTCTTGTTATGTTTCTTCGAGAGAGAATAGGTCAGAAACCAAATGAAGATTCTAGACCTGTCAAAGTATTAAGAAAATTGAACAAACTTGGCATGAACTACAACTCAGGTAGATGGTAGAAGAGTGTTCAGGGGTGTGCACCCTGTTCTCTGAAGACCTAGCTTAATAAACAACCCTCAGTTCTATATCTAGCAGCTGCAAGCAGAGTTGAAGGACAAATGACCACTTGGCACAGAATTGATGCAGTGGCCAGGGGAACCTAGGACATTAAGGGCAGTTGTTTATGTAAGCATGTTTGCAGATAAGATGGGGAAGGCCTGGGAGTGTGGATCTACTTGCTAAACATGGGACCTGGGGTTATAAAGAGTATGCCTTGAGTAGTCTAGTAGATGCTGCTTTATCTCCACCTTTCAGCTCTACTCGAGCATTCTATCCCATTCTCCCAGAAACAGAGTTCTTGGTTTATTTAAAGATTTATTCAGGACAGTGGAGTGATTATTGCAGAAACTGTGAGTGCCAAGAGTCCTCATTTACTCTGAGATACCTTCCTGGAGACTGGCACATGATGTTAGGTGTCTTGCTCCCTGGCCTGGGTGACACTGTGTACAGATACCTGAGCTTCTTAGTTGATTGTCAGACTGGCTGAAGCTGCTTCCATTGGGTCATTGAAATCACCCGCATTTTTTCTGTCTCTTTCTTGCCTTGGTTTGATTTCCTTGTCTTCTGAGTGACTTTGGGGAAACTCACCTAAAACATGCAGTATTCATGCTTATGTATTACATATTTATATGTCCAAACATATTCAAAATTCATGGGGAGTGCTGTTTGCTGACTCCAGATGGATCTTAACTAAAGTGCACATGGAAATCCTACTACATAGAGCACTGGGGCAAGTCCCACCCCTCTCTGTTCCTTGTTTGATAATGTGTGAAGTGACAGTAACTACAAATTGAGGAGTTAAAATTCACTGGATTAAAATATGTAAAACACCCAGCTCTTGATTATTAAAAATTCAAACAAAGTAAGAATGGAGATATCTTTACCCCAAACATTACACATTTAAAATATTATACTCATCACATTATATTGTAGCATACATCTGTCTAATACATAAAAGTTGTGAAGAACTGTGCAGCCTGCCTAATTCGCGCACTGTATTGTGACAATACTTGGCTGTCACCCTCAGGAGGCACTATGTCTGTAGACAGAGAAATAAATATTGCTGTTTGTTCTTTCACTTTGGTATATGCCAGTCCTGCATTGATCTTGGCTAGTTTTCTCCTAGGGATGCATGTAGAAGCAGTTTTCATAGCACAGATAAATATTAAAGGCATATTTAGTTTCCCACAGCGAACACGGTTGTGGAGATAAACAGGTGCATCATGGTAGAATGCTTTTGAAGGTAGATTAAAGGCTGATCATCAAAGTGACCCACAAGGCCATAAAACGTGTACCTTGAAGGAAACTCAGTGACCTTTTCTCTCTCCGTGGGTCTTAGTAGAGTGCCTTGGGATAGTCCTGTGTGATGGGGAATTTAGACTGTCAACTTAATCCAATGCAGAATCACCTGAGAAAGTTGGCTCAACAAGGAATTGTCTGACTTAGGGTGTGGAGCGTGTCTTCCTTTGAGGGGTTTTCTCAGTTGGGGTACATGAAGAGGGAGAACTCTTCTGAATATGACCAGCACTGTTTCATGAATTGGACCCTGGGCTGCATGAAAAAGAGAGAGGAATTGGGGGAGTGAGCTGAGTGCTACAACACACACGTCAGTTCCTCGCTCTCTTCTCTTGACTGTAGATGTGCTGTTACCAGTTCCTTCTGTCATGACTTTCCCGCAGTGATGGACAGAACTTGGGACTGAGAGTCAAATAAGCCCTTTATCTCTTAAGCTGCTTTTTATCACAGTGCTTTATCCCAACAACATGAAATGAAACTGTGAAATCATCTCTTTTTTGTTCCTCCAGCCCCACAAGTTTCTTCTCAGGCTTTCTACTCAGAAGCGCATAGCCAAGTTTTCTATAGTTTATAAAGCAAGGGAAGTTATTGTCTGAGAAGGATGGCTTCTCTCTAACTTGTGAAGCCTGAGAAATCCTTGACTCCTCAGGACTGGGGAGCTGTCTCTATCAGGAAAGTGTTTGTTCCAAAAGCATAAGGAGATGAGCGTGGATCCCCACCTCTCCTGGAAGAAGATGCACATGGAGGTGTGAACCTGTGGTTCCAGATGATTCTACAAGGAGGGGAGATATTGACCTGCCATGTTGACTGATGTTTACTTCCCCAGTCACAGAGCTAGCGGTGGTTTAAAAGAGAATGGCCCTCAAAGGGAGTAGTGTTCTTAGAAGATGTGGCCTTGTTGGAGGAAGTGTGTCACTGTGGGAGGTGGGCAGGCTTTGAAGTCTCCTATGCCCAGGCACACAGTTGCTTCTGCTGCCTGTGGAAAAGGCTGTAGAACTCTCAGCTTTTTCCTGCTTGCATGCCATCATGAAGACAGATAATAGATTAAGCCTCTAAAACTGTAAGCCAGCCTAAATTAAATTTTTTCCTTTGTAAGAGTTGCCGTGGTCATGGGTGTCTCCTCACAGCGATAGAAATCCTAGCTAGAACAGAGCTTGGCATGTAGTAGGCCCTCAACAAATTTCAATAAATGAGAATTCACTGCACTTGGGGAGCGAAACAGCTCCCACACTGGTGGCTCCTGTTTCACATTGCACTGTGCACTGCTTAAGATAAATCAGAGAGAATATGATAGTTTTAGTCTTGATATAGCCAAACAGAAATCAAACCCTTGTTTAAAGTTCCTTCCTGGGGTTGGGATGTGGCTTAGTTGTTTATGCCTGCCTGACCTTCCCAACACTACATAAACTAAACTGTGTACAGTGGCAGTCTTGGGAGGTAAAGGAAGGAGGATTAAGAGTTCAAGGTCATTCTTCATTATGTAGCAAGAGTTCAAGGCCAGTCTGTAGTGCTTAAGACCTCTTCTTTAAAACGTGGACAAAGAGAAGGTAGTTTTCAAAGTTCTGGTTGAATAGCAGCTTGAAAGATACCTGGATACCAAGAGAACCTGGTTTACTCCTGTCTGAGAACTCCCTGAGAAGAAATATTACGAACTAGGTTCTACCCAAGTAGTCAGAATCCCTACTGAGCTGTGGATTTAAAGTAGAAAATGTTTTTCTGATTGGAAGTCATTTCTGGTTTTCCTGGGTTGTTAGGCAGCTATTGTTTCTTCTTTTTTTCCCTCACCTGGAAGATTGACTAGAGAGCATTGAGCCTTCTGGTCCAGATCTCAGCCTCAGCATCCCGGGAATGACTCCTGAATGGTCCACAGCAGGCATCTCTGTGGGGAGTGTGGAAGATAACCTGGCATCCTCCCCTGGCATTCTTGAGCTGTAAGAGGTAATGGATTACAAAAGCTAATTCAGTTTCAAGACTAGGAATCCAATCCAAGGAGATTAAATTTAGATGTGACCCAGAGCGTGAGAGAAGAGGAGGAAGCCACAGCAGAATGTAGCAGCATCTAGCTGGTAACTTTCATCTTATAGGATGCTGCTTGTTAGGTTACTCTTTTGTTAAGAGTTGTTCATTGTAATCAGTGTTTCCTTTTTGCTTCTTGGAAAAGACTGAATTTCTTAATTCAAACTCGATGACTATTTTTGCTTCACAGTGGAAAATTTCTGGAAGAAAGTGGATGGGGGTTGTTACAACTTAAAAAAGAAAGTGGCAGGTGTGTGGAAAAGCAGCTGAAGGGGGCATGTCCTCTGATGGGGCCCTGCAGGAGAAAAGTAGGCTTCCAGGCCCAAAGAGGAGCTTCATTAGGATGTATAGCAGTCATGCACAGAGTGATGGGGTTTCTGAAAAGACCACAGCCTTCATTTCCCAAAATATCAGGATAGATGTAGCACCCTGGAGACAGACCCAGCCAAAGCAGGGACTTAAAGAACAAGGGAGACAGTGGAAGGGAGCAGCTAGAGGGCCTTTGAGCTCTCAGGGAGGGAATTAGAAGCAGCAAGCCACTGATATGGTGGTGAGAGTTGGAGGGAGGCACAGACAGGGAGAAGGTTAAAAGTGAATCTTCTAACGTTGGAGTTCTATAACCACAGACTGGGCCCTAGTAACCTGAGTAAGCCAGGCTCATCTACCCATCCTCAATAAGCCAATAAGAGACACAGTAATAGTGAAGAGAAGAAAAAAAAGAGGTTTATTATATGTTTTCCCATTGGGAAGATGAACAGACTCCATTGTCTCCTTGGGGTCATCAAGTCTATCTCTGAGACATCAACATGAAATTTAGGCTGAAATAGAGGGCCAGAGGCATACACAACTAAGCAGTCCTGGTCCAGGGATGGTCCAGTCCATCATTGCCTCAGCCCCACTGTCTCTTCCAAGGTCATCTGTCAAGTTATAAGCAGAGATAAGCCCTCTCTGGCTGGCCATGGAGCCTCAGGTCTTTCCTTCTCCAAGCATGAGATTACTAGAAAAAATTCAATATCTTGGGGTACACCAGAACTGTATGACAGCCAAAGGGAGGGACATAAGTTTTTTTTTTTTTTATTCTGCAGTCCTGGAAGGACAGTTACTTACACTCGGAATAGGAGTCAGCTAACTGTCTGCTGTATTACAGCAGGAAAGTAGGGGGTGGGGACAGCAGCATCGAGATTAACACAGAAGAAGCCAGTGGGCAGAGAAAGATTGGGTGGGGGCAATGTGGGTGTCCAATAAAGGGCGTGAACTTACTGGCTCAGGGATTCGGGGCCTTTTCTCCCAGTTCATTTGTCCTGTCTTATTCTCAGGAGTGTTTCCCTTTAATAAATGGTCTATTTCTGTTTCTAACCACATGTCCATGGTCTAATTCTGTGCCATAGGTCAGCAGTGACTCAGATCTGTGCCTGTAACAATTCCAACTGCAGAATCATCACAAGAGATTTCCTTGCCCTCAATGAAGCAGAGTTGGTGGGTGAAGAAAATGGGATGAAGAAGGAATTTAAAATGAAGGGACTCTCCCAGCTGGTGAGGGCGGCGGCCTTTCCCATCTTCTCATGTGCCGCTGCTTCCTGACCCTATTCAGCTGCCTCTGCCTTCTGCTCGGATGTAGAGCTGCACCCATTAGGATCGGCGCCATGGAAGGCTATGCATCACTGTGCAGTCCTGGAGATGATGGCTTGCAGTTATGCTGTCCCTGGGGGCTCTGCAGATTTAGCGATTCACCCTCCTGACAAGTGTGACTGTATTAATATTGATGCCCCTGGGAGAAAATCGAATCCAGGGACAGCTCTCTTTCTGTCTCAGCCCATTTGAATCCATTACTGCTTTTACTCTTTTGAAAGCATTTTTCTATGTAGCAAAAGGAAGGAAGGTTAGTTTTTCTGAAATGGGGTTTCAATCTTGCAGAGCAGAATCAATAGGCTTTCTTCCTTTAGAACCACAGGGAAGATGGTCCTCAGTCCATCTTCAGCACAGTGGCCTCAACCTCCTCTCTCACTCTTTCCTGATGAAGAGTGACACTGGGAGCCAGAACCCCAACAAGTCCTCCCATCAGTGAAACCCTCCTCCCCCTCCTCCTCTCCGTCTTCCTCTCTCCTCTCCTCCTCCTCCTCCTCCCCCTCCTTCTCCTTCCTTTTTCTCCTCCTTCTTTCCCCCTTCTCCCCCTTCTCCTCTCCCTCTTCCTCCTCTCCTCCTCATCTCTCCTCCTCATTCTCCTCGTCCTCCTCGATCTCGTCCTCCTCCTCCTTCTGGCCTTGTGCTTGCTAGGAAAATGCTCTCTACCATTAAGCTAATCTCCAGTCCCCCATTTTTCTCATTGTAACAAAGCTCTATCCCCTACCTTAACAGGGTCTTACATTACCTCATAGGCATACTGAGATGTTGTTCCAAGTCTTTAAATGACACACAGGGAAGCCAGGATTTGTACCTGGGTTTTGTAAGGTTTGATTTGCAGTTCAGGTGGTATACTGACATGGACTGTTCCATAGTGTAAGATGTACGTTGGAAGATTTTTTTTTTTTGATACCTTAGACATACAACATGCTGGTGGGGGGTTCTGAAGAGTGTTCAATCCCACCCAACAAAGCTGGCATCCACTTTATAGAGAGAAGGGAAGTCTCAGGCCAAATATAGATATGGAACCCACATTATGTGCTCCCTAGCATTTCCTGGGATACTCAGCTTCTTGAAACCTTCTTGCCTGTGATATGGGACTCCTCCAGAGTATATAGCCATTGGGTTTTCAAGTGAAAGAGACTTTTTTCCCCAGTAGCATTGGGTGCATCATCACACCTGAGAGTGTGACATTCTCCACTTTAAAGTGCCGACTTGTGCTCTGCTTTGGGAGATGGCTATGGTAAGCTTTACGACAACACTAGACTGCCATATGCTGTGTGAGCACTCTGGAAATCTGGCTCTGAAAATGGGGACACTTTCCTGGGACACTGTTGAAGATCCTACAAGGCCCAATGTAGTTCCCAGGGCAGTGCCACCTGGTGCATGTAGGCTTGGAACTCAGGGTGTGTGAAGGCACCTTCCTTTGTCCATACTTCTCAGTGTACAGCACTGGCTGTATTTTTCTTCTTCAGTGTGTACTTAGTCAACGGCTTCATGATCCATCATCCACTAATGCTAATTCTTCCTTTAATAGCAGCTGCTGGGATTTTTCTGGAATGCTGAAACCATGAACCACACCCTCAAGTGACAATGTTTCTAGAGTCCTGTTTTAAAGCTCTATCCAGAGATGCTAGGAAGAGGCGACTGAGAACCAGATCTTATTTTAGATTCAAAGTCATGCCATGACAACCTCTGAAAAACCACTGAGTCCTCATTTTCTTTGTTTTTTTTTTTTGCTTTCTTTTTCTCTGTGATATATATATGGGCTAGCGGTCAATTTTGAGTAATATTTCTTAAAGCTATACATTTTATTTTTAAGACAGGATTTCTCAGTGGCGCTCTTTACACAGTCTAGGCTAGCTGGCCAACAAGCTCCTACCTGTGCCTCCCTCCCCAGTACTGACATTACAAACTCATACCACCAAATGTAGCCTTTTTTAAACAAACAAACAAACAAACAAACAAGCAAACAAACAAACAAACTGTATTTTGGGTGTGGTGTTGAACTTAGTTCCTCATGCTTTGGTGGCTAGTGCATTTATTGAGCCTTCTCTTCAGTTTCCACTGTTCCTATTCTAAGCTTCTGAGTTCACCAGGACATTGGCCCTGAGAATAACGCCTTGCTGGGTCTTGAGTGAAAATCTGACGAGGGCAGAGTCTTTGGCTGATGGTAAGAAGTCACGCTACTTGTCTCTCTTATCTCCTGAACCTAGACCCCCGCAGATGGAGATGCTGGGATTTGTGAGTGGGAGGAAGAAAATGAGGGACATATGGAGGACCATCTTGGGACTCTGAGATCTACCTGGGAAAGCTGCCACAGTTACTAGTTGGTTTGTTGTCAGAGGAAAAAGAATGTATCTGAATTATTATGACAGTAGTTCTGAGTCCACATAAATATCCCCTAAAGCTTCTGGAATCTAAATACTTTATGTTGTTACACAAAAGAGAAATGGTCTCGAGCCACGATGGAACTACCCAGTTTTCTCAGCTCCAGGAGAATGGCCCAGGCTCACAGACACCCTTTCCATTGCAATGGAGCTAGGTCACGGGGCATTTTTGTACAAGCACGTAAAGTATCTGTACATGATAGTTTTATAACCCACTCCCTTCTCCTTAAACCCACTTCTTCCTGCTAGCCTCCTTTCTACTTTCATGTCTTATATTCATAAATGATTTTGTGTCTATAATAGAAAATCAAGGAACCACAAAAGAGAGGAAAGATGGTCTTGGTCTTTCCGAGACTGACTTAATTAGTTGACTGCCATCATCACCAGTTGCATCCACTTTTTTTTTTTCTGCAAATGACATAACTTTGTTTTCCTACTGGCTGAAACAATTCCATTGTACATACAGGCCATGCTTTACATCACCCATTTCTCTGCTGTTGGAAACCTACGTTGGATCCATGATTTAGCTATCGTGAATATTGTTGCAGAAAACACGGGTGCACAAGTAACTTGGATCTTTCAGGCAAATATCTAGAAACAGTCACTAAATGGATAGTTATTTAATGAAATGAGCAGACAGTTCTTTAGAAATGGAGCTCAGGGGCTGGAGCGATGACCTGATGGTTCAGAGCACGTGCTGATCTTCTACAGGACACTGATTTCATTCCCAATACCCACATCAGTGACCCACAAACACGTGTAACAGCAGCATCAAAGGATACAGTGCCTTCCTCCGGCCTCTGTGGGTGCTTGCATGCATGTGTGCAGATTCACAATCATATACGCATGCAAATAAAAAATAATAAAAGTAAATCACTAAAATCAAAGAGCTATAGATGACCAACAAAAGGGCAAAAACAAAATACATGGTGGTCAGAGAATCCCAATTTTAAACAAAATTGAGATTTCATCTCACCCTAGTCAGCATGACTATTATTTTAAAAAGCAAGTAACAACACGTGCTGGTGAGAATGTGGTCAAAAGAGAAGCTTTATCCACTATGGATGGGAGTGTAACACAGTTCAGTTGCTTTAGGGGTGTAAATGACCAGCAAATAGGATTAATCAGGCTAACTTTAATATCAGCTTTCTTAAGGGGAAGAAGGGGGGGAGCTTACAAAACCAGGGTTCCAGCAATGAGCAGGAAACAAAAGGGACCAGTGGGGCTCATGCCCAACCGCCAGATTTATAGGTAAACATTAGCCTGAGGCGAACAAGCCCCCTTGGGCTGGGCTTCCCCTACAAGTTGCTGTGTCTATCAGTGTGGGGGTCTTCAGAGGACATGCTGTGTCTGTATGAGACACAGTTCACCTGTAATCCGATTCCCATGTTAGACTGATAAGTGCCTTGCTTTTTCTTTGTGGGACAAAGTCTCATGTCACACGGGACATCTTGAACTTGCTGCATAGCTGAGGGTGACCTTGAACTTTTAACATTTCCCCCTGTGTCTCTTAAGTGCTGAGGTTCTGGGTGTGACCACCAGTCCTGACCATTTTTCCATTTTCTCGGAGCTCCTTTACAGCCTCTCCTATTTAGAAAACGCCACCCTCCTTTCACAGATGACTTATGGTTTTGGAGTAAGAAATATAAGCAGGAAGGAATTTTCCATAAAAGTAACCCAGGATTTTATTTTCAGGATTATAGAGTGTTATTGGATATGAACGCAATGTGCCTGTAACCTCATGGCACCTGCCTTATATTAAAAAAAATGTGCATTTGATAAAGCCGAGGCTATGAACCACCAGTCAGAGCAATTTTTCAAAAACATTGTGTGGAGTCTTATGACAGCAATAAATACCTAAATATCAGATTAATAATTGCATTCTGACAAGTTTGCCACGGTGGCCACACATCACAAAAACTGTTTATTCAGCTCCTCTCTGGGAAAAAAAAATAAAATGAGAAGATGCTTTGTATGGGTTGTTTTCACATAAAGCTCCAAACCAGAAAGTGCTGAAAGTACAATTCAGAGTCATCTGTTGACTGTTTTGGGGTGTTCTCATTTGGGGAGCAGGAGGTGACACTGTAATCGCACAGTATTCAGGATCTGTGCTGAAATTTAGGTGGTGTTGCTGTGACACCAGGTGCTCTGTTTAACCTTTAGTTGTAGGGTTTTCTGTTGCATAGAAATATGAGAAAATACAGTCCAGACTTTGCAAAGATGAAATAAAAGAGCGCACAGAGATATCCTTGCCCAGGTTACTGGCATGTGGAAAATGGCCTGCACTGCTGTCTCTGGCGAATGTCATATATGTAGCTTATACAAGAGTTGAAAAATGAAAATTTTGATACTTTAACCATTTTGATTTTTTTTGAATTAAGAGAGGCACAGAGAAATCAGACTTATACAAGTTTTTAGACAAAGTACCTCAGATAAACATTGATACTGTTTTGTGGGTACTGAGGGAGCTTCAGGCAAATATCAAGAATATAATGGCCAGGTGGTGAGAGTTCCAGTATGGGAGATGAATGTGATTGGCCCTCCCAAAAGCTGATGGACAGAAATGAGCCTGTCGGGGAAGCAATTTTCCCTCTCTTCACTTTTATTTTTAAAATTTTTAATTAAATATAATTATATCACTTCCCTCTTTTGTCCAGCCTCTCCCATGCCACTTGCTCTAGTCTCCCCCATGTTCTTCCTTACTCCATCTCAAATTGATAGTTTTTTTCTTTAATTATTATTGACACACACACAAACATAAATATATAAATACAGACCACTGAGTCCCATTTAGTTGCTTTTGTGTACATGGTTTCAGGGTTAACATCTTTGTATCAGATACCCAATTAGGTATCCTCTTTGGGAATGATTAATTCTCCCTGCCCTGACTCTCAGCAGTCACTAGTTGCCTATAGTTTGTTGTTGTTGTTATTTAGAGGTGGGACTCCATGAGATTCCCCCCTTTCACACTAACCTGTCTATTGATATTGTCATTGCTCAGTTCTTATTTAGGCAGCCACATTATTGAAGCATCATGGGTGCAGCCTCCCTGTCATTTGTAAGAGACAAAATCTCACATCAGACTTCCTGGTCCACTGACTCTTAAAATCTTTCTGCCCTCTCTTTCAAGATGTTATTGTCCTTCCTCCTCCTTCCCCAATTAAAGTCTCCCTCTCCAGTTTTCTCCTATCTGTCTCTTAATTCCAGTGGAATGGTGAGGAAGGGCATACTTTGGAAGGCTTTTCAGCTTCCTTTCCTATTCTGGCTCTCCATCTCAACAGGAAGTCAACCATTTCCAATCTTCTTCACTTATTAGTAGTATTATTTAGAGCAATTTACTTAAACTTTCTAAGCCCTTGTTCCTTCATCAACAGCACAGTACTAAACCCAGTGTCGGCCCCCGTATTCAAGCATAAAGATGAAAGGAGGTAAGACATGAGAATACTTAGTCATTGCCAGTATGTTTCTCTCTCTCTCCCTCTCAGTGTGCTTTCTATGCCCTTGGTGTGTACTGATCTGTGCCCCTGTGCACGTGTGTGGAGGGCAGAACTGGACATCAGGTGTGCATGTGTGCACAGGGCAGAAGTGGACATCAGGTGTGCATGTGTGGAGGGCAGAAGTGGACATCAGGTGTGCACGTGTGCGGAGGGCAGAACTGGACATCAAAAGTCCTGATCTCTCACTTTTATTCCCTCAAGACAGGGTCTCCCACTGAACCTGGAGCCAGGCTTTTAATCAAGTCCCAGTGAATCTCCAGTCTCTGCACCTGCTCTGCCTCAACAAGGCTAGAGTTACAGGTTAGCCTATGATCATGCCTGAAATTTTGCATGAAAATTGGGGATTTGAACTTGGGTCCTCATGTTGTGCAGCAAGCACTCATGCCCACTGGGCCATCTGCTCTATCTCAACCTTTTTCTTTTAAATTGTTTATTTTGATCAGTACACAAAGAATTAGGCTACATTCTGACATTTTAAACAAAATGTGTGTTTGTTCCTCTTCTCACCTTTTCCCCATCTCCCACCAGACTTGTACCTACCCTCCCTCTCTAGTAGCCTCCTGTCTCCCTTTGTTACATAGTTGTTTTTTCTATTTCCTTCCCTCAACTCCTCTTCTTAACCTCTATGACCTCGTTCATGCACTCTCTCCACTCCTCTACCCCTTAGTTACATATACAGAAACATTAGAAGTTAGGATCTACACAAGAAAGAGAACACTTGATTCCTGCCTTTTTTGTGTCTGGGTTATGTCACTTAACAGAGTACTTTCTAGATTCATCCATTTTCCTGAAAATGTCACTTTTCTTTACTTTTCCCCCAGAATTCTTTCTCTTTGTTCTGGCTCTCATGGTTAAACTTTCCCAGGGAAGGATGCTTGAAAGACAAGCAAGCTTGTTAGCTGCTGACAGCTGCTGCTGGATCATCTTAGCTTCAGGAGCTCTGCCAACCGAGTGATGATGACCTTGGAGCATGGCAAAAGTGGAGTTTGAGGGTCATGGGGAAGAGAAGCACCTGTGACTGAGCACCCTGTCTTTGGACTCTTGATTGCATCAATTTATATACGCCAATAAACATTTATTTATAAAGTGTAATCACATTAAATGTTTCTGCTGACAGTTTTTAACTCTTCTATGACACTGGCCGCAGCCATCTTCCCTGAAGTTCTTATTAGAATCAAACTTTGCTGTACTGCTTCCTAAGGAATTTAAAGAATATATGTATTTTTAGGTCTGGCTTTACATTAAAAAAAGACTTACAATGGAAATATTCCTCATGATTTACAGCCAAATGAAACCTTCAGGAATTATAGATGCTTTCATCGTGGGATAACATTTGCTGTTTGCTAGAAACGAATGTCAGCCATAAAAAATAGATGGGGGCTTCTTATTTAGTGTTTTCATTTGTTGTAGCAAATCTATCTGTCAGGCGGATTTGACAACAAGATGAGCATGCTAGGCTTGATTCATACGGGAGGAACAGAAAGACTCTGCGGAGATTGGACTTGAGCCTGGTGTGTGAGGAAAGTACAGGTTAATAAGGAAATCCAAATACCCGCACAGCCAGAAAGCTGTGTGGGAGAAAGGAAAATGCCACTCTTGCCCCCAGCCATCAGATAGTGCACGCTTTTCAGAAAGCCTCAGCTTTGAATATGCACCACTAAAGAACCTGGGGTTTATAGATTATACATTTTTTGAAAGCATGATTCTTCCTAGAGTTTCTATATAGTCAATGTCTAGTATAAAATATATTTATTTGTCAAAAAGGCTTTTATGAATGTGTGCACATGCAAGTGTATATAGGTGTGTGTACATGTTTAAGTGTGTGTATATTTGTGTGTGTGTGTGTGTGTGTGTATGCATATGTGTGTCCATGCATGTGGAGGCCACAGTTTGGTGTTAGGGGACTTTCTTTAGTTGCTTTCTGCTTTGTGTTTTGAGACAGTATCTTTGGACATAGAGCTCACAGCCTTCACTAGACTGCCTGGGCAGCGAGGTCCTGCGATCATCTTTCTGTGTGCCCAGAGCTGGGGTTACAGGTGTACTGCTGTGTCTGCTTTTCTCACACGGCCTCTGGGAGACAGAATGTAGGCCCTCTATCAACAGAGCCATCTTTTCAGGCCAATTGGGCTTTTAATAAGACCCGCTCCTCTGTTCTACATAACACTATTGGCTGTGAAAGGAATGAGGTGTGTAAGGTATTTGTTCTCTGGGTGCAGATATATGCTGGAAACACCCTGAAAGCAGTAGTCCATGGGATTGGGGGGAGCCTAATTACCTTAGTTTTTGTTGTTTTTAGACAGTGTCTCATTAAATACAGCTACCTAGCCTGGAGCTCACAGAGATCTGCCTGCTTCTGTCTCCCAAGTGCTGGGATAAAGGGTGTGCCACCACATCTTACCCTAGTTGGCTTTAACAGTCAACTCGACACTGCCTGGAGTCTTTTGAGAAGAGAGTCTCAATGGGGGGATTGCCCAGATTGTGCTGACTGACCCATGGAGATGTCTGTAGGGAATTATCTTGATTGTTCACTGTACAGGGGCTGTAGAACACTATGGGTGGCACTAATCTCTGGTCAGGTGTTCCTGGGCTGTATAAGAAAGCAAGCAGAGCATGAACTTGAGTGACAGCACACAGTGTGATCCCTTCATGTTTTCTTCAAGTCCCTGCCTCAGCTTCCCTCAGTGGTGAACCAAAGAGCATATTCTGAAATAAACTCTATGTTGTCTATCCTAAGATCCTTAGTTGCTTTTGGCCAGAGTGTTTCATGACGACACAAAGAAAACTAGAACACAGGCCAAAGAGGTCAGGATGTTTTCAATGCACTTGTGGGCAAAGGTTGTGTTAGCATCAGAATAGGGGGGAGGAGGGAGGGAGGGAAGGAGGGAGAGAGGGAGGGAGGGAGGGAGGGAGGGAGGGAGAGAGAGAGAGAGAGAGAGAGAG